>NW_022979402.1:0-20411 GCF_902652985.1 Pecten maximus
AACCAAACCCAAAAAGCGACACGATACATAATGATCAAGGTAAAACAATCAGACGTGAAGCAAAAAACTACAGGATATTTCATATACAAGGAAGAGGACAGAGGGAAATCTACTGAGCCTTAACTTAAATGCACTATTATATTATGATTGGGTTGTTTCAAAAACACGCAAAATGTCGGAAGCAATTTTGAAAGTCGCCGATCTTTCTATTGAAAATGTCAACTATGCAAAATTATGTTTGTCTTTATCGATTTTCGTCTCTCAACGAGATAGCATATCGAATACATACCGAGAAAAATACCTAAATGGATTGATCCCAGATGTATTGAGAGGAGCAATTTATGTGAAAGGACTTTAGTACAAGAACGAGAAAGAATACGAAGATAACAATGAAAGCATAATTCCAACCTATCGATAAAAATAAGAGAAAATACGAACAAAAATACAGATTTGCATGGAGACCATATAAAAAACAGAAGAATAAGACGAGGTTGTAAGAGCAAGCGTTTATTGTCATCGACCATCAAGTCTGGGTTTCGTCACACACTACTCATTACTACTGTACAAAGTATATTTTTCCTGATTTTATGTACTGTACAACAGTCCGGAACTGACGTGGTAGCAAACTGTATAGAGATCAGTAAATGTCATTATATAAAAGATCAGTTAGGTCTTTATTAAATGGTCGCGATGTCCACATTTCCATTCAAAAGACATTGTCACCAATAACAATATTTGCCTATTGTAGATTTTGTTTTTATCCTATAAACTCTTCACTGTCAATCCCTATATAGTGACCACATGCCCCTATGTTCGAGATGTTTACATTAGAAGTACTAGAGCCGCAGTATCAATTTGTATGTAACTACTACAAGAATCAATTATTTTATTATCATTTTCAAACCTCTTTTCCCGATTTCCACAATTGCGATCCCTTGGCATAACTGTCGAGTCCTAGAGGGCATCTAAACAACTGTATGATGCGGTTTCATATTCGGTATTTTGCAAAACCGTATCTATACAAGACTCAATCCACATTTATAAAAGCGAAGCATTCAATATCTCTCTTCATTTTATTATATTTTAGCCTAATACAGAATTATTTTGATTAAAACTACATTTTCAAAACACTTGTTAGGCATATTCAAAAATGTAGTTTAAAGTTCAAACACTTGTGAGGCATACACACACAAAAAATAGTTTAAAGTTCAAACACTTGTTAGGTGTTCACAAAAAAACCAGTTTAAAGGTGATAAACACATAACTTGAAACCGGATTTTCTTTGCGACGCACTAAAATCAACTGCTACATTTAACACTTATCCCATACCTCTGGCTGCTAGAAAGATGGACATCGATAATATTGTTCTTTTTAAACCGAACATATCACACACATACTTCGTCTGATTGTTATCATCTTGCCTTTAGTATGTTTTATGTATTTTTAAACTTCCGCGACAATTCCCCAAATTCTCAAGAAGAATATAACTTAGTTATATTTTTTTAATGAACTATTTTAAATTGCCTTGAAAAAATAAGGACTATTGATGAAAAAGGGGGGGAGGGGGGGGGGGGGTCTGGCTACCTCTTTTGCGTTCTTTAGCGGGTATTGAGTTGTGTTCTGGTTGATTAGGAGTGCTCCCTATAGCTTGGCGTTACTGTATAGTTGTAATCAGGGAGTTTAGATGCTCAGCGCCTGATTGGTTTCCCATTCGAAAATCAAGACAGTCCATGATGTAACTATTTGTTAAATAATATATATATCAAGTTTGCCTTATATCACGTAGGTAATTGTAACTCGTAACCAAAAATAATATAAAACAAGAGATCCCAGAGGGATCTTGGCGCCCACCATTGAATGATCTTTATAGGTTCCATGTCAGATTGATCTTTTCTCTACTTTTCCCTTCCTCTAAGTCTTACTAATCTGGGTAAATTCAGAAACAGCCTTCTAGTACTTTTCAAACAAGGGGAACCTATATATAGAAATTAAGATTTAGCGATAATGGCTGTCTGTTGTTTTCGGATTGGTCCCAAAATGCAACACCAGGGACCAAGGGGAACCTACATATGAAATTTGAGAAAGATCCCTTCAGTACCTTCTGTAAAATAGTGATAACAAACTTCAATTGTCAAAATACAAGATGGCTGCCTGTCGGGCAGGTTGTTTTCTGACTGGTCTCAAAATCCAATATGCATAACTAGGCACAGAGGGCAACCTACAAATGAAATTTCAGAAAGATCCCTTCAGCAATTTCTGATAAATAGCGATAACAAACTTCAATTGTCAAAATCCAAGATGGTTGCCTGTCGGCCATGTTGTTTTCCTATTGGTCCCAAGATGCAATATGCAGAACTACAGACCAAGGGGAACTTACAAAAATGTTTGAGAAAGATCCCTTCAGTACTTTCTGAAAAAAAGCGATAACAAACTTCAATTGTCAAAATCCAAGATGGCTGCCTGTCGGCCATGTTGTTTTCTGATTGGTCTCAAAATGCAATATGCATAACTAGGCACCAAGGGGAACCTACATATGAAATTTGAGAAAGATCCCTTCAGTACTTTCTCAGAAATAGCGATAACAAGTTTCAATTGTCAAAATCTAAGATGGCTGCCTGTCGGCGATGTTGTTTTACGATTAGTCTCAAAATGCAATATGCATAACTAGGCACCGAGGGAAACCTACATAGGAAAATTTGAGAAAGATCCCTTTGGTACTTTCTGAAAAATAGCGATAACAAACTTCAATTGTCAAAATCCAAGATGGCTGCCTGTCGGCCATGTTGTTTTCCGATAGGTCTCAAAATGCAATATGCATAACTAGGCACCAAGGGGAACCGACATATGAAAGATGGACATCGATAATATTGTTCTTTTTAAACCGAACATATCACACACATACTTCGTCTGATTGTTATCATCTTGCCTTTAGTATGTTTTATGTATTTTTAAACTTCCGCGACAATTCCCCAAATTCTCAAGAAGAATATAACTTAGTTATATTTTTTTAATGAACTATTTTAAATTGCCTTGAAAAAATAAGGACTATTGATGAAAAAGGGGGGGAGGGGGGGGGGGGGGGGGTCTGGCTACCTCTTTTGCGTTCTTTAGCGGGTATTGAGTTGTGTTCTGGTTGATTAGGAGTGCTCCCTATAGCTTGGCGTTACTGTATAGTTGTAATCAGGGAGTTTAGATGCTCAGCGCCTGATTGGTTTCCCATTCGAAAATCAAGACAGTCCATGATGTAACTATTTGTTAAATAATATATATATCAAGTTTGCCTTATATCACGTAGGTAATTGTAACTCGTAACCAAAAATAATATAAAACAAGAGATCCCAGAGGGATCTTGGCGCCCACCATTGAATGATCTTTATAGGTTCCATGTCAGATTGATCTTTTCTCTACTTTTCCCTTCCTCTAAGTCTTACTAATCTGGGTAAATTCAGAAACAGCCTTCTAGTACTTTTCAAACAAGGGGAACCTATATATAGAAATTAAGATTTAGCGATAATGGCTGTCTGTTGTTTTCGGATTGGTCCCAAAATGCAACACCAGGGACCAAGGGGAACCTACATATGAAATTTGAGAAAGATCCCTTCAGTACCTTCTGTAAAATAGTGATAACAAACTTCAATTGTCAAAATACAAGATGGCTGCCTGTCGGGCAGGTTGTTTTCTGACTGGTCTCAAAATCCAATATGCATAACTAGGCACAGAGGGCAACCTACAAATGAAATTTCAGAAAGATCCCTTCAGCAATTTCTGATAAATAGCGATAACAAACTTCAATTGTCAAAATCCAAGATGGTTGCCTGTCGGCCATGTTGTTTTCCTATTGGTCCCAAGATGCAATATGCAGAACTACAGACCAAGGGGAACTTACAAAAATGTTTGAGAAAGATCCCTTCAGTACTTTCTGAAAAAAAGCGATAACAAACTTCAATTGTCAAAATCCAAGATGGCTGCCTGTCGGCCATGTTGTTTTCTGATTGGTCTCAAAATGCAATATGCATAACTAGGCACCAAGGGGAACCTACATATGAAATTTGAGAAAGATCCCTTCAGTACTTTCTCAGAAATAGCGATAACAAGTTTCAATTGTCAAAATCTAAGATGGCTGCCTGTCGGCGATGTTGTTTTACGATTAGTCTCAAAATGCAATATGCATAACTAGGCACCGAGGGAAACCTACATAGGAAAATTTGAGAAAGATCCCTTTGGTACTTTCTGAAAAATAGCGATAACAAACTTCAATTGTCAAAATCCAAGATGGCTGCCTGTCGGCCATGTTGTTTTCCGATAGGTCTCAAAATGCAATATGCATAACTAGGCACCAAGGGGAACCGACATATGAAATTTGAGAAAGATCCCTTCAGTACTTTCTCAGAAATACATGTAGCGATAACAAACTTCAATTGTCAAAATCCAAGATGGCTGCCTGTCGGCCATGTTGTTTTCCGATTAGTCTCAAAATGCAATATGCATAACTAGGCACCAAGGGGAATCTACCTTTGAAATTTGAGAAAGATCCCATCAGCACTTTCTCAGAAATAGCGATAACAAAATTCAATTGTCAAAATCCAAGATGGCTGACTGTCGGCCATGTTGTTTTCCGATTATTATCAAAATGCAATATGCATAACTAGGCACCGAGGGGAACCTACATATGAAATTTGAGAAAGATCCCTTCAGTACTTTCTGAGGATTAGCGATAACAAGAATTGTTTACGGCCGGACGGACGGACGGACGGACGGATGGAGGGACGGACGGACCACGGACCACGGACGCAGGGCGATTTGAATAGCCCACCATCTGATGATGGTGGGCTAAAAAATCGACGATTCTACGGATGGTATTCATGGATCACTCAGTCGGTTATAATTTTATGTTTTCTCTCTCCTCAACCTGCCTGCGCCATTGTATCACACGCCCTACTCATGTGATTTTGCTTCCTACATGCAATCAAAACAAAACGTAATCTTTTGAAATATGATTTATTTTTTGCGTAAAAAACAACATCAGTCAATTGTATTATTGTTTTAAGATTTTCAGACGTGTATACCGATTAGCATTGTTTTGATATAACTGCATTATAGGACAAAGACCGAGTTTCCGTACGATTGCGCTACAACCCCCAAAGGTCACCGCCACAAAGTCGAGGTTTACAATAGTCGTACTCTATACCGAGATCTGACAGTCAAAATATCGGTCTTTTAAAACAGTAATATGCCTTACTTTAAAACCCGTGCAACGCTTCACTGATCACTGTATATTGATTAAGTATACGTGTGCCATTTTCATTATCTTAATATCAAAACTTATCTATTAAATGTCAATATCTTCCAACGATAGCTAACACCTATATAGTATAAACAAGAAGTATTTTAAATGGCATGTTATATTTTTTCAGTGTGATTAACATTAAATATAATAATTCTGCTTATGTAAGCTTGCACTATATTAAAGTTCACCCCCTCACTTGAATTCTCTGTGTAGATATATAAATATCATTATTGACCATCTTCACACCTCTGCGAACAGGTGACGATCTTAAGAATATTCGCTATAAGCAAAACCTCATAATGTTCAGAACTAATCAAGGTACATTGTACCTCTACATCAAAATGTCATTGGACTTCTTATTATTGAAGATTGTATCGGTTGATGTCTATACAAAACGTATTTAATTAATATTATATAAACCCAGCATGGGACTTTTCTATGTCAAAATCGTTAAATATTTGTTCGATACTGTTGGATAGTTTAGTCAACATAAAATAGCTCAATAAATATTCAATCTATATAATAAGCTCTACAAACGAACTTAATAGCACGATAAAATGTATTTTGGACACGATGAAAAACGTGTAACCACGTCATCGATTGACTTTAACTTAAACGTACCTGGACATTTGTTGAAGGTAAGGCCGCATTCATTTTTTAGAATTGGCTGAACATCAGGTCAGTGCCAGTATAAAACATAACCACTAAATACTTTGTGGATACATATGCAACTTCTCTAGACAAGGTTGCTCAACGCAAAGTTGCAACAAATTGACATCGATGAATTATCGGTGAATTAACCAGCCTGAGGAGATACGAAACTAATATATCACGCTTCCTTCGCTAAATCAAAGGGTCCAATTTTATCTATATAGACTATTTATCCCCGTGCTGTCACGCTATAAAAAGCAACGAAGTTATGATTGTAGCTTTGCGACCTTGTTAGGACTACTGGCTCTAAACTATAGTCGATATGACAGTTTAATTCCGCGCTTATGTCGCCATTTTTCGTCGGCTATGGGGACAGGGTGAGGCAACTCATAATAAATAACCTGAATTTCGTGACTCCATTCCATTATTTACTGGCATAGACGAATAACAACAAAATACAGCCTTTTGTTAGCATGCGCACTGTTTTTGTCCCGCGCGCTTTGTCTGTAGGTAAACATTATATATGTCAAAACATATTTTAACTGAAACAAAAAAGTCCAATCTCTAGGCCTATGTACATGCACATATATAATTATAACTTTTTTAATTGATTGTTTACATGTCACTGTTCACTGATAACCGGAAGAGATTCGTACACCGATTCTGGTTCGTCGTAATCCCGGAGCAAAGCCGTATTTGTGTCTCTTACCCAATTAGCTATCCGAGAATGTTTTTCATCCGATAGATGCACAGGGCTAATACATGGAACCGGATTATCATATGTCACTTTTTGGAACATGGTGGATCTGGGTTTTCCGCCTCCAATGATGTTATATTTCGTTGTATTATTGGACGTGCGCAAGTGACTGTCACGTTGGTTAGATCGAGGAGAAGAGACATTTGGAAGGCTAGGCAGATACCTCCACGAACTCCTTTCGCCTCGTCCCTTGTGGTCACGTTTCATAAAAGAGGTTGCTATGTTTATAACGATTTTTGAAGTTCCGTGACTTTGCGGCCGTTCGATCTCAAACGACGTTTCTCGCGAAAGAGGAAGTGATGTTGATAAATTTGTCCTAGAGCGATCAAAACGGTAAGGAACTTTACCATTTGATGTAAACCGGATCTTATGTCCACGGGGATGGCCTATACTACGTGACATCAGAATCCTGGAGTCATGTATCCTCCGGTCTAGCTCCATGTGTACTTCCGGTGTTGGTACTACTCAATGGAAAACCTCATATAAAGTCTGTATCACTTAGGTTCTTGAATAACTGTATTCGTATTGGATTGCTGTTTTTAGATCACATCATTAACTTCACCAAACCGAGTATAAATTAACCAGCTGATTTTATGGTTAAAACGAATTTAACAGAGGACTGTACATAATCCGGGGACTTAAAACGTAGTGTTCTTACGTTATGTGTTTAAATCACATAACGCTTGTACGGAGATAAAATGGCACAACTCGGACCGATCGAAATCGATCAGTGATTTCCATGATCAGGTAGAATTACTTAAGTTGTACAACACGATAACCAATTCCTGCTAGGATTTCATGCAAAAAACATATATTCCAAGGAGAACTTATAAATTCCATGAAGTTGCAGGAACTCTATAATGTAGATGCAGGTGATACGACTGTTAACACACTACTCCCTCTCAAGCTTGCCCGGTATATACCTGTCCGTTATAAATCTGGGACGGCTTCAATATCTAGACCGTCCAATGTTAGTGTAGGGTCCTGTGTTTTGTCCCGCTGTTAGATCCGTTGTAAATATAAGTTTTGTTT
The DNA here is from genome assembly GCF_902652985.1 of Pecten maximus. Taxonomy (NCBI): domain Eukaryota; kingdom Metazoa; phylum Mollusca; class Bivalvia; order Pectinida; family Pectinidae; genus Pecten; species Pecten maximus. Next base: position 7,728 of record NW_022979402.1, read on the forward strand.
CAACACAATGCGTTTGAGAATGTAACAAACATAGGTATTCAGTAGACCTGTCGATGTGTGTTAACAGGCACCGAGTTAATAATATGCTTCGATCTCTTCAAAGATCGCCGCAGGTGTATACATATATGGAAATGTAACTAAATATTACAGTTGTAATGGACAGCCATGTCACGTTCAAACATCGGTAATGTTTATTTTAAAATCCTGCGTGGATTAAATTGTCTCTTTCAACAGTTAACTCGGTAGTGTGGAAATCGATACATGTACGTTATAAACCCTACATTTTGTCTACTCTGGACTTGCACATTGAAATAGCTATTTCTACTGTACAGAATAAATAGACTGTCACATTAGACATATATATAATGAAAATGATTCGGTGTAATTACATAGACATTTTAAACATACATGTAATTATATGATCGAATGAACGTCTATTAAACGTACACACATACAATCATTACATGACCAAGCACATTAGATGTTAATCGAGGACCATCGACACATATCGCTAACAGAAAGCTCCGAAGGATTCTTATTCGTTGGAAATAAAAAAAAACGACTAATAAGGGAAATGCGTTAATTTAGTATATAATTGAAATATGTTCCTGTCAAACTGATAAACAGTGGAATTCATTAAAAGATACCGTATAAATTGTTTATGTTTGGTAACGAAATAAAAGTAAAACTGCACAATACAGATTAATTCTGAAGTTATAGTGCCAAAGTATGGAGTGTAAAATGATGCGTAAAATGGACAGAAAACGAAACATCAAATAAAAGAAAAATGTAAATATATATATATTCGTACACTCACGTTTAGTTTAATTGTTTTGTTTTTAAGGGTTTAAAATCTTCGCAACAGCCAGGGTCATACGAGGACTGGTGACAAGGAGAACCTTAAGTAAGAAAACAAAGCACAGAAAGACAGAGTAATTAGGAAAGAGTGGAAAGACTAAGATCTCAAGTTTTGCAATTGGGTCAGAAGATCCATCATGGTCTCTTCAATGGACCTTAATTGAAAGCCACAAAAGAAAATCGCCGTTTCGTGAGTTGCCCTCTACGATGAGTATGCAGTGATATACAGCGGTGGCGGGGCACAATAAGTCGACTCAAACGACATGCATTAAGATACAGCAGGCATTGTCTCCCCCTTCCTACACAGCTTCAGTTTAAAACGAAAATATGTCTATGGTTACTAATATCTTGTGACAGAGACCATCTGCTTTTAGATATTTCAACATTTTGTGTATGCCAACAGTTTTGAATAACAGTTAGACTTGCTATGTTGTTGTAAAAACTCTTGTACGTGTACGACAAACTATTAAAAGATACAGTATATAGCCTATAATTCATATAACTACATCATACATATCATCTGATATCGAAAATACACTTATCGCAGTGGCGTCAAACAATACAGCGTCATTTAGTGATGACGGCAGAACGTTGCTCTTCATATCGCTGCACAGATGGGAATTATTTCTTGTAAGCTGTAGATCAATGCAATCAAATAAAAAGTGTTTCACTATAAATGGTTAATTGGTTTGGTTTGGTTTATTAATGATTAACGTCCTATCAACAGCTAAGACACCAAACAGGACACCCCACCCGGTCATATACTGACAACGGGCGAACCAGTCGTCCCACTCCCAAAATGCTAAGCGCTAAACAGTGTAGCACCTTGTAAGACGGTTAAAGTGAATAAGGGATGGACTTTTAACGGCCCAACACTAAAAATGTAAATATATATCGGTACACTCAAGTAATGTATAAAATGAAAAAAGTAGTGGTTAATTACAACTTTATCACAATTGTCTGTTAAAATGAGTAAGTGGAAATGACGATGCCGCTTTTGCGGCGCGATCTACCTTTTCATGACCAGGTATTCCGATATGTCCAGGATTCAAGCAAAATATAACATAACTTGAGGTAAGATTATGAACTTGATCTGATCAGCTCTGACATATAGTCAATCTCAAGTAGTAAAAAAAAGTTGGCCAATAAAGGAACAAAGTCTTCTAATGGGTATGCTAATAGTTCGCTGGAAGAACTTGTCACCACAGTTATTATCGCCCAGAATATCTAACATTATTTTGATTCCATTTTCTTTGTATGTCTTCTACGCCATAGTTGGGTGTTAAATGAGAAACACTACAGTATAGCACAGTCGTCTGCTTCTGGTTAGATTTAATAGGAAAAGAATAGCCCCCTACTACTATATCAACAAGGTGTAACATTTGAAGATCTACGTTCCATCGACTGTTGAACGTAAGTAGACCTGATTGGTCGACAATTATAGTTAGTATTGTTCATAGTGCTGTCGACCATTCTGGTCTACTTCCGTTCCACAGTCCATGCATCGTAGATTTTTAAGTGTTAAACCTTGTTGATATAGTAGGGTTGGGCCTTATATATTTTTTTCTATTAATAGTAAATTTCGTTATTTTCAATAGTTGTATCTCACGCAAGCACCACACGCATACATGTACATCTTGCAAACAATGGAGATCGTCCTTGAAAGACCATAGCTGTTGATAGAAAGTTGAACCATACAAACCGAACCGTATCCAGTGGTATAATACGTTATTCTGTCTGTTCTTATTTTTTTTAGACTATTGGCAATCATACACAACAAATTTAATACGGTAAGGGTTTTTATATACATAATTTCCTGCCCAAATCCTATTGTATTGAAATATTCTTAGCAGATTTAAATGCACTACATATTCCCAAAATGCGCGCAGCACTGTCGCAGCACTATAGTTGATTGTAAAACAACTCCTGATACTCATTAAATGAAGGAGGTAATGCTAATTGTATTATTGCTTATCGATATGGGACAAGGGAGACAACTACTACATGTATAATATCAAATAACAGTTCTACCTCTTAAAGTACATTGTTCCATACCAGGTTTAATATTCCATAAAATCTCGAGGGATTTTACAATAAGATAAAAAAAAAACCAGTTTATTTTCAATGTTATTCACAGGGACATCTATTACATGTGTATAATTCGCAAACCTCTCTTCACAATCTAATTTGCATGTAGACATAAAAAAAAACGTTGTTCCGGAAATAATCGACTGTTGCACCTGAGGCCAGCACAGTAGAGAAGTTTAACTGAAAAGAAATGTACTTAGCAGCAGAGTTTGAAAGGCTGCTACATTGTTTACCGATTTTGGTAACGGTATTATTACAAAGGTCTCCAGCGCCCTGTGCTACATATTGTTTTCTCAATCAAACAAACGTTGGTTGTAAACTTGTAAAACATATTCATAAACAACTGAAGTATTTCACTAAATACATGTCAGAAAATTGAATCTGAAATATACTTTGACGGCTTTTTGAACTTATTGAAATATCAAAACATAAATAATTAGTATATCTTAAGTAAAACTATTTGAATATTAAACTTAGCGTTTTCTTGCATGAAAATAGGCCTGCATGTACTTGAAAGTAATATATATTTACAAACTGACCGTAAACGTAGTGCATTGTCAAACTGTTCTGTAGTTATAGCTAGTGTCCAACATGCAATATCTAACTAGAACTGTAAGCCGATTGCTGACTTATGCCCAAACCCCCCTCCCTGTTATTTGCAAAATATTTTTAATTTTTACCGATTTAGAATTCATTTGGATTAATATAAAATCCGCTAAACAACTGAAGGGTCTTTATCGGAAGATTTTTTATGACAAATAACCATAGCAACTATAATTCTGAGAAAAAGGTCCTATATATTTGTGTGAACTTTCCTTGGAACCGGATCACCAGTTAAAGAGTTGTCCAGACAAGGAAAACATGTTCATAATGACCGGCTACCATAGCAACCGAAATGTTGGAATATAACAGCGTGGAATCTGCCCACTAGTTTAGGATGAGTGGTTCGGACGAAGTGGTTTTCAGAAAACCTGTTCACAGTGACCAGATACCAAAGCAAGCAAAATGTTGATACACATGATCCTTCATATTTGTGTTAAGTTTCATTTGAATCGGCCAACCGGTTAAGGAGGAGTTGTCCGGACAAGATTAACTTCGTTGCGCGGGTATAATGAGGACGGGGATGGAACATTTTATAGTGCAATTACACTGAAATGCCATACTTTAACACCGTAACATTGTACTCTACCATGTCGTATTGATACTGACAAGGGATAATCAAACATTAACATTACCAAAATGAATATTAGGCAGAGAAGAACATCTACATTTTACCGATTTAAAAAGATGCAAAATACAGTGTACCACTCTTGATTTGGACGTATATAGTAGATGTACACGTAACTATTGTTCAAAATGTAATCTGTAATTGAATATTGAAATTATGTTTACACAGTTTGCATCGATATTTCTACGACAGTGATGGTGCAATGTACCAGATACTAAACTGAGTCTATACCTCTGTGTTAGAGTTGGAAATTCTCACAATCCTTTGCAATAATTTGTAATTGTATCTTTCCTAAGCACTTGACAAATCACATTTACGGTACTGTTTCCTGGTTCTGGCACCGACGACAAGGCGAGATAATGTTATCCTGGTGTATAATAGTGTTAGAGCCGACAAAAGCCAGTGTAGATCCGGGCTGTTGGGAATTAGTATAGCATTGTAGTGATGTTGGCAGCTGGTAACAAGATCATTGCTTACTGTTCACTTCCTAGTGTAGAACATTATTCCAATACAGGTTCTTGTATCCACACCGGCTGACGCGAGTTTTGACGAACTCGAAACGCCTTTATTGAATCAGGACATTCTAAACAATGGTGACAACGACACACTGTCTATTTATCTTCGCATCAGAAGATTCGGGAAAGGTTCTTACAAATTCACTCTCACAATGCAACTTCCCTTGCTAATCCAATAGATCTTACATAGTAACAAATAATGTTTAGCGAATTGGATTATCTGTTAAAGTATTAAGTTGTATTACTACAAAACGTACAAATGATCCTAAAATCGAACAAAGCAGGAAACAGAATCAAAACAATTATCAACAAGTACTAATTGTAATGGGAAACCATTACAGATGTCCCCCAAACGCCCCCGCAGTCGCACAATTATGTTCGGCATCCCTCAATATTCCTATATACCAAATTTCATTGAAATCGAACAACATCTAAATTTAGACCAATCAGAACCCTCCGTATGGTTGCTATGGCAACGAAACCATTCAGTTGATTTTGGAGCCCCCTAATACCCCTACATACAAAAAAAATCATCAAAATCGGACAATATCTAAATTTAGACCAATCAGAGGTCAGGAAATGGCGGCCATTTTATTAAAAAGTGAAAGTGAGGTTACAAGAGTGACCAGTGTCCCATGATGTACCTACGTACCAAATTTCATCAAAATCAGACAATATGTAAATTTAGACCAATCAGTGGCCAGGAAATGAAGGCCATTTTGTTTAAATGTGGAAGTGAGATTACGGGAGTGACTGGTGTCCCATGATGTACCTACATACCAAATTTCATTAAAATCGGACAATATCTAAATTTGAACCAATCAGAAGCCTCAATTTCGTTTCCATGGCAACGGACGGTTTCGTAAGTGGTACCTTTTTGTTCGCCTTCCCTCAATACCCCTATGTACCAATTTTCAGCTTAATCCGACAACATCTAAATTTCGACCAATCAAAGGCCACCATTTCATTGCTATGGCAGCAAATCTTTTCGGAAATGTTACCACGTTATTCCGATCGCGAAAAGAGCACCTGGTTGCACACCCCCATACACTAACGAGTATGTCTGTGAAGTTTGATGATGATCCGCCCAGTAGTTTCTGAGAAAAGTGTCGGAAACCTCCGCGTCGGAAGAAAGTCGAAGAAATAAGAATAATTAAATAAGTATTTATATAATAATCCGAATTTTTATGTTAATAACCGTAGCAACTAGACAACAACTGTTCTGAATGCGTATTGAAAAAACTAGATGATCTGACCACACGGGAACATTGTACGATGCTTACTTGCCGAAATATACGCAATTTAATTCCAATCTAAACCGTCTCACAGCTTAAGCTCGCCATCTTTGTTCAAATCAAAGCATCTGTGCGTTATAAACAGTAAGCTCTGCAAAGCTTCTAAATGATATTGTGATCATAAATTTTAGGAGTATCAAAGAAACGAAAAGTAAATTTTAAATCATTTAAATTTTGATTGGTTATGATTTAGGTAAGCGAATTGAAATAATTATTTACAAAGGGAATTCAATTTTCTACTCAATACTGATAACTTTTCTTTTATTTAGATAATATTTATTTCTTTCATTTCATTTCAATTTAAAGGGAGAATTAGATTCCCCAAGATATTCGCGGGAAATGAATTTGATGACGTAACCGGAAGCGCATACTTTCAGAACATGACCTGGAAGATATGTTCACCTGTAAACGACAGAAACATGACGATAATAAAAACAGAAGATTATCGAATATGACTGGATTTTTTCCGTATTTGTTGAGACACCAATGTGCTAGAATACAACGAAAGGTAACACTTATTTAATTCATAGCTATCGTATCAAATAAAACGAACAGTCATTGCGAAATAGCAGTGTCTGCTTGCTGAGCTAGACCTACTTTCGTTTTACAGTTTACGCACATGGTCATTTAAATATACGTCATGCTTGTCCGCGACATTGTTCTATGTGGGAATATTTGTAGTTCTGTACAGTACAGTGCAATTACTTTTTTTTAATTGACTGGTCTGGTTTGGAATATTTATATAATTAACTACCCTGACCACAGGGCCACGTAACTACGTTTTGAACACTTGTCTTTTTACCATACGACTCATAACCTGCCGCAGGTTATAAGTTATTATAGGTTAAAGAGACATATCAAGTGTGTCTCAGGCTAATCATGATTCATAGGGTAAATAGAGATATATATCAAAATGCTTCAAAAAGTGTTTACAAAACGAAAGGATTGTGACGAGGCTTTGTGCCCCGACTGACATTGCTTAAGGCACTGAGCACAGGGGTTGGTGTTGATAACACATAGCCCTATTGGGAAAAGTTATTTTGTATTACAAGATCAATTAAATTTATTTCAATGCCTCCACTTTACGTACGGATTGAAGTTGGGACCTCTGAAAATTACTGTTACAGGCTAGGAGGAGAAAATATAGCAGCCAGATTAGGGTTCGAACCCGGGACCCTCCGAACTCTAGAGTAGACGGACACTCTACCACTGAGTCAAAATAAATGTCTGGTTATTAATACATGTTTTTGGGAGTCTGCAGTGTTCATGTTTGTCTCCTTTTGGTAGTGTGGAACTGTGGATCTGATGCCAACTTTAAGGTTAACTCACTAAAGCGAACCTAAATTGCTGAAGACACCCAGCAAAAGAAAAGAAAATACACATTACAGTTTATTATCGAACCTCTGTATCAAATCGTTTTTTCTAACCAAAGGTTGATTATTTTGTATTCAACCTTGGCATATTTAGCCTTGCATTTAATTCCCCTCATCCGCCACATAATAGTGTAACTTTTCACTATAAAAAAACTTTGAAACTTATGATTGTTTCAGCACTGGCCACCTAGTCTTTTCCTTTGTTGCCATTTACATTAAGAATATAGTCAATTTAATCTTTCCTAATTTATATAAATACAGACAATTTTCCCCGAATAATTTCAGCAAAAAATCTGACATATTGCACAAATCACCTCAGTACTATGTACATGTGCTGTCATTACTATTTATACTTCCAGGGACTTGCCATGAATTTGAACCCATGGTCTACCCATACTAGTATGTAATACACAATTTCATTAGATACTCTTAAAAAAGACACACTAATTGGAAAGCTTGTTTGTTTCTACGAGCAGGTAAATGGAAAAGAGGGTACCCAGTGAATTGGTGGGTATGATTTTTTTAAACAATCTGGCAAAAACAATTCAGCACAGGAAAATTTGAAATAGTGAAACAATTCAACAGATGAAAATCTAAAATAGAACAATGTAACAGTTCATTGAACTGTTTAAGCAACAGATATAACCAATGGATTGAAAACCTGGAGATATCTATATTTTAAGCGTAATTGAATTACATATACATTGTAACTTTGTATTACTGACAGTTAAACAGGAATCAACTACACAAAGGTAACAAATATTTGCAATTTAGGAAAAAAACTAATCCGGTGGAAATCTTTTTAAGGTTATGATGGGTTAGTAGAAACAAAGCTTTTATTCTATTTGGCCTACTAAGTATCAAGGCTAAGTCATGGAAATATGGTTTTAGAAAAAAAACTTTGGTTATTGAAGATGAGATGTTACATACTGGACACAACAGGGAATGACAACAGTAAAAGCAGAAGAAAACATATGTACATTTGTATGTATGGAATGTTTTTCTCTGTCAGTTCTGACAGACTGTAAATTTAACACATTATGAAGATGTAAAATTAAGCTCATTTTACACAAATCACCAGATTGTATTGTCTACATTTTTGAATTTAGTTCATCTCTATTTCCACACTATTCTCTGTAGAACAAAATGTTTTTTTTCTTTGTTATAAATCCTCACTACAACTATTACAGTCAAATATATATATATGTATATATATTGCATGTAAAAGGATATGATTCTTGACAACTTGACTACAGAGCAGGAACTAAGTTTTCAACATCCAATGCACTCAACATCATATTGTGTGTTGATATTTTTCTGTGACAATTATAATTAATACACATAATTTTTAGAATACTGTGTTATATTTCTTGGATCAACTCAAACATGAGCATTTCCTTCAATTCTGAAATCTGTAAAACACAGGCTGTATAAGTGAATCATGTCATTTAGGTTGACATGGAACCAAATATAACCCGAGGGAATAAAACCATAAAAAATCAAAAGAATAACTACATGATCTAAGATTTGACAAGGATAATCCACCATTTATGATATACCGGTTTCTTTCTGAGGAAAGTGATTTTGTGTTATTCTTATAGCGGGCAGTGGTCACAATCAAAATTGACTACTGTCAATCTCGTTTCTATCCTTTGTGTTCGCCTACTAATGATACAAAACAAGAGGCCTAAATAGAGACTTCTATCACCCACCTGGATATGGACGTAACTATGGGAAACACTCTACATTTCTGGGGATTAGTTTGGTTTTATTTGTTTAACGTCCTATCAACAGCTTAGGTCATTCAAGGACGGCCTCCCGTGCTTGCGATATGTATATAAAACCCCTCTCAAGTCTGAATTAAATACAAAATCATGACCTTTAACCCTCCCATCCAAATATCTCACAGTTACAAAATTATGAGCAAGAAAATAATCTCCTGTATTAAAATGTTTCATCTTCGCGAAAACAAAACACTTGAATCTATTCTGGACTATTAATACACTGAAAAGCATTGGAATTATTTTAATAAGTTTAGTAATTGGATGATATTGAATGGTTTCCCGTTTGATATAACATATATTTCACGAGGATGACATTATAGATATTTTCACGAGTGAAAAATATGTTATCATAAACGGGAAACCATTCAATTTTCTGTTATTACATTTATATACTTAAAATCAAAATTAAAACATCGAAAAATTAATATTGTCAAAATGTGCGGGAATCAGCTACATAATTCATGAAGTCATCTCCTTGTGACGTTACTCCACGTCAACTTGACGGCGCGATTTAAGCATTTTTGCTGGTTTTGGAGAATTTGTGCATGATTACCTAACACAAAGTGAATATTTTGTAAAAAAAAAAAATTGTCTGAATATTTCAGAAATACAGCAAAATAACCAATTTATATATCATCGCTTCGATTAGAAAAATCGGCAAGTTTCAATGAGGTGAATACAAAGGCTTGCTATGAATGGTCAAAAGTGAAACATTTTCACTGTTCATCGCTGTAGTGGAAATATAAGCTTTATTAGTTTGATAATTGTCTCTATTCCACTGGCAAAAATGCAATAAATTGTTATAACTGGTTTCATAATGATCACCTTAGTTTGTCCTAAATGCTCGGAAATCCTTGTTTACTGATCAACATAAAATAACCTAAGCTTTTAAACCTAATCGAATATTGTGTTTTCTGTGTTCATATCTAATATGTTTTTTTATTGAAATATTATCCGGCCCAAGGTCAAAAACAAAACAAACAAAAACAAATAACACCAAACAAAGCAAGGTACAACGATGTGTCGAGACAGCCTCAATACTTTTCTTGTCTCTCTGAGTTGGTCACTTGTTACTACAAGAAGCTATCACTTTTACTTTGTGTTGTGGACATGTCTCTCAATGAGAGATAGCCAGTTGAGCGTTCGCCCCTGTGAAGAAGGCTTTGGGTCAGTCCCCTGGCCGAGACATAACAGTCTTTTAAAATGGTAATTGCTACTGTACGCCTGCTTAGCGCTCAGCATTTTGGGAGTGGGATGACTGGTTTGCCCGTTGATATAATGTGACCGGGTGTGGTGTCTTGCTGAATGTCTTCGGCAGTAGCATGCTTCAATGAGGTAGCAATATTAATCGGCAAAAGTCCCGGACTATCACAAGGAGACATACCGCAGTCTCCCAAAACACACATACGCATCCTTAAATGACCTTAGTTGTAGACAGGACATTAAACACAGAATGGTTTGGTTTGGTTGTACACATAAAACCAAACCAAAATTGCACATGATATTGGAATAGTATTCACTGCTTTCCCATGGTGTTTTAAAAAAAAAAATCATATTGTATAAAACAAGAGGCCCAGGGGCCTTAACGGTCATCTGACTCTAAATTAAAACCCTTATATTATTGTAGTATGTATTCTCTGTAGCAAGTATATAGTGGCAGTGTTGGCCATGGTGGTTTGGTTTGGTTTATTTTGTTTAACGTCCTATTAACATCTAAGGTCATTTAAGGACGGCCTCCCGTGCGTGCGACATGTATGAGTGTGGTGAGTGCGTATGTGTGTTTTGGGAGGCTGCGGTATGTTCGTGTTAAGTCTCCTTGTGATAGGCCGGAACTTTTGCCGATTTAAAGTGCTATCTCACTGAAGCATACTGCCGAAGACACCCAGCAGCACACCCCACCCGGTCACATTATACTGACAACGGGCGAACCAGTCGTCCCACTCCTTGTATGCTGAGCGCTAAGCAGAAGCAGCAACTACCATTTTTAAAGACTCTGGTATGTCTCGGCCAGGGGACAGAACCAAAAGCCTTCCTCACAGGGGCGAACGCTCAACTAAAGGCCAAAAGTTTGGCAGTGTCAAGGGAGACGTTAGGAAGAAGAAAGTTGTTAAGAAAGAGAAAAGATAAGATCCCAAATTTAGTCGCCTCTTACGATCATGCAGTGGGGGCAGCAGGTACAATTATTACGCCCTACCTGCAGGGCAGGGCAATGGTGGCCATCTTGGATTTCTGACCGACCCAATAAATAACAACACTTGGTCTGTACCATCTAAGGATATTTTCTGGTAAGTTAGAGCTGAATCCCACTGGTGGAATTTGAGAAGAAGTTTGAAATAAGCATTGTTCAGGAAAACCATGATTGCACAATCATGTTTCAAAATGGCCGCCATGGCTGCCAAGTCAACGAAAAATAACAACACTTTGTTGGCCCTCCTTCCTTGACATCCTCACCCATTTCCAGCTCAATGGCACCAATGGAACTGGAGAAGAAGTTTAAAATGTGTTTTTCAAGATGGCGGCCATCTTGGATTTCAGACCAATCCAAAAAATAACAACACTTGGTCAGGATCCTCTCAGGAACATTTCAGGCAAGTTTCAGCTCAATAGCACTGGTGGAACAAGAGAAGACGTTTAAAATGTATTTTTCAAGATGGCGGATATGGCGGCCATCTTTGATTTCAGACCAATCACAAAAATAACAACACTTGGTCGGGATAATCTCAGGAACATTTCTGGCAAGTTTCAGCCCAACAGCACAGGTGGAACTTGAGAAGTTTAAAATGTGTTTTTCAAGATGGCGGCTATGGCGGCCATCTTGGATTTCGGACCGACCCGAAAAATAACAACACTTGGTCGGGATCATATCAGGATCATTTCAGTCAAGTTTCAGCTCAATAGCACTGGTGGAACTTGAGAAGAAGTTTAAAATGTGTTTTTCAAGATGGCGGCTATGGAGGCCATCTTGGATTTTGGACCGACCCGAAAAATAACAACACTTGGTCGAGATCATGTCAGGATCATTTAAGGCAAGTTTCAGCTCAATAGCACTGGTGGAACTTGAATAGAAGTTTAAAATGTGTTTTTCAAGATGGCGGCCACCTTGGATTTCTGACCGACCCGAAAAACAACAACACTTGGTCAGGATCATATCAGGATCATTTCAGGCAAGTTTCAGCCCAACAGCACAGGTGGAACTTGAGAAGAAGTTTAAAATGTGTTTTTCAAGATGGCGGCCATCTTGGATTTCTGACCGACCCGAAAAATAACAACACTTGGTCGGGATCATATCAGAAACATTTCAGGCAAGTTTCAGCTCAATAGCACTTGTGGAACGTGAGAAGAAGTTTAAAATGGATTTTTTTCAAAATGGCGGCCATCTTGGATTTCAGACCGACCCGAAAAATAACAACACTTGGTCAGGACCATCTCAGGATCATTTCTGGCGAGTTTCAACTTAATCCCACCTGTGGAACTTGAGAAGAAGATTGAAATGTGAAAAGTTTACGGACGACGACGGACGAAGCACGGGTCAGAGACGTTTCA
>NW_022979402.1:20911-37403 GCF_902652985.1 Pecten maximus
TTGTCTGAAAAAACAATTTTTTTTCTTCAGTCTCATAAGAATTACATAGCTTTCGATATTGAAAATGTCATGTTTTCTGGAGATACCGTTTTCCCACAGCCTTCTAAACTACGGTTGCCACTTTGGTACGAAGCTTTGGTAGAAATACCAAAAATAAACCCTGCATCTATTGCAAAAAGAAACACGACCCAAAGGTGCCAGCTCCATGTGGAACCGATTAAGAGAGAAAACAAGAGGCCCATGGGCCTTAACGGTCATCTGACAAACACTTACATCAGGGACATACCGCAGTGAGGTAGCACTATAAATCGGCAAAAGTTCCGGCTTATCACAAGGAGTCTTAACACGAACATACCGCAGCCTCCCAAAACACACATACGCACTCACCACACGCATGCATGTCGAACGCACGGGAGGCCGTCCATAAATGACCTTAGCTGTTAATAGGACGTTAAACAAAATAAACCAAACCAAACCAAACCCGGTAATAATCCACCTTGGGGTTAAGAAGGAGTAGGATTTTAAAGAAAAATTTCATCAAAGTTCCCATTTTGGGGCCCCGTCCCTCAGGCCCCAGGGGACACATCAGCCTCATTTATATAAAATATGACCGCCCTTCCTCAATAATGCTTCAAACCAAATTTGGAAGTATTCCACTTAAGGGTTAAGGAGGAGTAGCGTTTTGAAATAAAAAGTCTTACGCACGGCGACGGACGGAACACGATAGCTAGAGGTCATCCAGACTTAGCCTCTCAGATGTACAAAATAACGCACAGAAATAATGTCCTACTCATATGCAATTTTGAAAAACTTGTTTAAAACTAAACCATTCTCTTCTGCAACAAGAAACTGTGGTATTTGTAGTGGAAAATTTGCCCGGGAAAATATGTCAGTCTGCCGAAAACATTCATGCCCATAAATGTGGACTGTTGATAAACAATTAATTCCCATATCCAGTAGCCACACCTTAAGGAAAAGTAAGCGATGTAGCGGAGAGTGATACTATGGAAATAAAATGTCCCTTTGTAGCAAGACAGATGAGCATTTCAGAAGTTTGTAATGTAATGAAGAATTTTAAAGTGTCATAACAACAGTTTTTTAAAAATGAACAGTGAACGTAATCATTATGTACAAATGCCAACTTCGTGTAACATTGGTTTGGTTTATTTAGTTTAACGTCCTATTAACAGCTTGTACATGTGCCCCATGGTGTGATTTGGTAGTGTATACAACAAAAGAACTTGATTGAAAGAATGTTTTCATAGTTTCCATTTATGATAACACTCTTGTTTTATAAAATTAGCTTTCATTTACCTACATTATACTATACTATATCTCAAAAATAGGATATATATGCGCTATTCCTTCCCTGTACATGTGTTCTTAATTATGCTTTTGGGCATAACTATTGTCTTTATATACAAGAAAATAGAATATATATTTTAATAAGCTAATCAGAATGGTCAGGGTTAATATTAGGCAGGGTCATGAATCAAATTAGCAAGGGTCATTGATGTAAGAATACTCGGGGATCAGATTAGACATGGTCACGGACGGACGGACGACGCGCCACGTCATAAGCCCGGGATAGATGAGCTAAAAACAATACTGACCAAAGGATCTGAATTAGAACTATGTAATATAGCTTATAGATGCTTATGTGCCGATGCTTATGTGCCAACAATGAGTAATTGTGATCAATTTGAAACAAGAATATGGTGTCATATATTTTGATACGACATCCAAAATTAATTACTCTATGCTATTAGTACTCTCCGAAATTTTCAGCTTCTAATTGCATCTTTAAAATTTTTAATTACAACCGGTAGAAATTCTATCGTGCTCCGCCTCTACCGTACTGTCGCATTGCCTTTTTCTTGGGATACACACAGTAGGCAATGTACATGTTTTAAAGTAACCGACTACAATACTACACACAAGCGATTTGGCTAACAACAATTTTGAAATCGGTCAATGGATCGATACTAGCAGTGGTCCTGTGGCCAAAGCCCACTGAAACATCCGAGTTCCCCATGTCGTTTTGGTTAAGCACATATTACTGCAAATCTATTGTAATGCAGGGAAAGTAAAATTGCGACCAATCTCTGATACGTTTGTTTTAACCTATACAACCTACAAGTTTAGGTGAAGCTGCTAACCAGAAACGTAACCACAATTTATCAAACCACATCATTGATTTTTAAAGTGACGATGAATCAATTTCATTTTGTTATTTCTTTCTGCATATTTTAGACAAAACAAAAGGCCGTACCGCCGTGTCATTTGTGACTGCCAATCTGGTTAGGTAAAAATAAAAGTAGCTTTACCCATTGCACATTCTAGCTTAGACTAAATGTACGTATTATGGCGAATATGCAACAGAAAATATAAACAATAAACATCAAGGATAATCACTACATATTTCTGTTGCAGTTCTTGATATCTTGGGATTTCCACTTAAAAATGAGAAGGACCGTATGAAAAATTATCCGATGGTCCTGCTGTTCACCTGATCAAAGAAGTTAGTATCAATTGCCGAGGACAGGTATGAGGTATACCGTTCCTAATGAAAGTTTTTATAAATGTTGGTTAAAGTGCTTAACGGCCCATGGACACTATAAAGGTCATAAGGGTCAAATAAGTGATTGAAAATACGAGAAAAATGGGCCAGAGACGAAACAGTAAGAATATAAAAAATGAAATGTGCTAGAAATGTCCACTTAAGCGATATATATATATTCTGAATTTTAACTCAACCTTGCAAGATATGGGTCCGTTGACATGACAATTTAGCACATAGCCACTGAGCTAGACTTCACTTTCCAACAAAGACTATAGGTCGAAAAAACCCAATTAGTGATGAATTGCTTCTTCGTTATATATGGTAAAGATATTATACACAAACTATTTAAATATGTAACATGAGATGATAGTTCATATAACTGGTTTGTAAATTGGTACAGGCTACTGGTAAATCAAACAGGAGTTCACCATATAGAGAAAATTCGAACATGCAGTATCTGCACAAATTGCGATATCCTTGTGGAGGATCGTAAAATCAATCAATTGTTAAATACTGCTGTTTGATCTGATCCTATGGGCATCTTCCTTTAGGATTAAAAAAACATGAAACTGTTCATTTGAAATAATTTAAGTGTGCATGCATGATCCCGTTTTTGTAAACAAAATCGGCCTGTCTCTGCTGCTTGTTTACTTATAGGCCCCCTGTTATTATTAAATAAAAAACAAACACGGAAACAGTTGTTTGTATCAATTAATAAATATACATAAAAACTTTAAGGTTAAATAGAAAAATTGTCCCTCAAAGTAATGGTTATTTAAATACTTGGCTGTATGCCTTCAAATAGGAAAATTGCCAAAATTGATTTTGGTACAATTTATTTAATTAGTGAGAATGGTGGGGGGAAAATGCACCACTTTAACAAATATGCTCAAACTAGGGATTAATTTTCAAAGGCCTATGTTTCATCTGGGAACTAGTATTGCACGATGTAACACGTTATCTGAACAATTTTCTCAATAATGCGCTCCGAAAACTGATCATACAAGTTAAAGAAAACAGTAGACCGTTTGTCCTTGAACACAAGTCACAAAGTTAAAATGGGAATTCGGAGGAAAATCATATATGGCATGTTCTATGGGTCCATTTTGACATTATTCAAATACCGATGCCATACACAAAATTCCTACACAAGTGATAAAGCTGAATTCTTATTGTTTACAAATATGAGTTCTCCGAAAAGCACATGCTGAAGTTAGTTAAAATCATAATTTTCTGAACGGCTTAACATTGTAGATGTCTTTTTGGCCAAAAATCAAATCAAAACAACATCAAAGAAACGAAATATATTGGATTATGATCCTGCACGCACGTACATATATATTTCAAAATGCTAAATGCGAAAATGGTAGTTGCTACTCCTATTTAGCGCTCAGCATATTTGGAGTGTGACGACTGGTTCGTCCGTTGTCAGTATAATGTGACCGGTGTGTGATCGGCAAAAATTCCGGACTATCACAAGGAGACTTACCACGAACATACCGCAGCCCCCAAAACACACATAAACACTCACCACATTCATATTGCACATCCTTAAATTACCTTAGCCTTTGATAGGATGCTAACAAATGTAACTAAGTCAAGTCAAACCGACAGCTGCAAAAAGTTCAAAATTCTGTATAGATGTTAACAGTATCGAAAATGTGTTTAAGACTTGTAACGCTAGCGCTGTTATAGAATTTTTTTCTCTTTTTTTAGAAGTTTTAGATCAATGTAATCAAATATTTTAAGTGCAAATTGTTCTTTGCATGCGACACACTGATGCTGTACCGAAATCCAAGACTTACTGCTTTAATGTTTTCTGTGCGAATTGATAGTCACAATTCTTATCGATGACTTACATCAAGATGCAATCACGAAATCCTTCAAAGGGAATATGATTTAAACGCACACGGAATGTTGAAGGTAAACAGAAAATCTTTATACACGATACTTGCTGGATAATTAATGCCGAAACATACAAATCCGGCTTCTTTCCCTTAATACGCGACCTTCTTCAATAACGTGTAACACTGTCCGACAGGACAACCCGTGGACATTCCAGCGACAATCCTATTCAATACACGTGGTAATGACGGTTGTGCAATTTTGTTTTAATGTTTCACGCACCTCTAGGTATATATGCTTTTTTCAAACATCACCGATAATTGATATCCTAACTGAAGTGTTCATACCCAGTCTGCTGTGGTATAGTAACAACACGCTCTTCCTTTAGGCATTTTTTCCTGTCCCTGTCTTGATATAACCTTCATCATATTACAAAAACTTTAACAACGAACTCGAGACAATAAAACAGTAGACACATAACCTTTGTTCTTTTCCAGACTAAATCCAAATTTGGACTGACTTGTTTCCCTATGGGCTTTAACCAGATTTGGCTTACAGTATTCCGATATAGGGTCGTTAGAACAGATTTATGTAAGGTCGCGCGGGATTGGAGATTGCTTTTTCTGTAAAGCAAAGAGGCTTAGGAAAACTGCTTATTCAATGCCCTGTACTTTTTATCCAATTCTAAATTATGTAACATTTCATTTCAACATCTATTGAAAACGTTAGGGTATATCGGAATATCTCGACAATTCCGTCAATCTAATTAAAATCTAGATGGTTTGGTTTGGTTTATTTTGTTTAACGTCCTATTAACATCTAAGGTCATTTAAGGACGGCCTCCCGTGCGTGCGACATGTATGCGTGTGGTGAGTGCGTAAGTGTGTTTAAAGAGGCTGCGGTATGTTCGTGTTAAGTCTCCTTGTGATAGGCCGGAACTTTTGCCGATTTAAAGTGCTATCTCACTGAAGCATACTGCCGAAGACATCGTCATTATCACTACGTTACATGCACATCTAACAACATCTCATAAGGGGTCACGTTCTGATGACCTCTGATATGTGTGTATTTCACTTTCAGGGCGAATTGGCATTTTGTCGATGTCATCGAAGCAAAACATTTCGTCACAGCATGCATCTGAAGCAAACCATTTCGGCACACTATATAGCAATATGCTTTATGGGACGAAATGACTTGAAACAAATTGACAGATTATACAATGCAAGCTATGCACTCTAGTCATGCTAATTCGGACATATAAAATTCACTTCCAAGATTCTGGAAGTAGTCATTTGATTGGCTAATCCAAAAGGTCACCCTGACGTGACCCCTGATGGAATGTTGTTAGGTGTTCATGTAACGTAGTGAGAATGACCATCTAGATTTTAATTAGATTGCAATTCTGTCAAAGCTCGAACTAGCAACAACTTGTTCTAGGGATTCCAAACAAAGGCTACGGGGACATTGAAATTGAAATTATATCCCTTAAGATGGATATCTTATTTTCATAACAATGGTAAAAATACAAATTTTATTGCCCTGTTGTGGTTTAAGCTGTGAACTATTTTTGATTCAGCGGAACATGCAACACAATATATCGGTTTTATTTCTTGTGGTATATTCTTGGACGCTCGTTCATTTCTATCGATACATCCCAAATTCTACTGACAGCAAAGAAATGTACCGAATATGCACACGTCATGTGTGGTGTGTCTCGGTTTAAATAGATACATATTAACAGTTCTGGAAACTTGTGTAGGGGCTCAAGACGTCTATCGTTTCGTTTTGGCGTTTCTCCAGTTCCTTAAGTATGTTATCTGCGAATATCGACGACATGGTTTCGGGTCTGGCTGATGCGATAGGAAAGTTCCGAGTTACATCTATAACGCATTAGACATTGTGCATATTTTATGTTTGTTTGATTTTCAATATGAAGAAGATTATTAATTGAATTTTTTTTTTGGAAATATTCCTCTACCGAAATGCATTGGTGTCTTACAATACTAATTGGTTTGCTTAAAGCATCTTTCGAGACAGCCGCCCTCATTAGAGAAATATTGAATACACGCATTTCGACATCCCAACTAATTGAAAAGCCCTCGAGGTCAGCCATATCCAACAAAATACCGTGCTGACTGGTCATAGAAAGGAGTAAGAGTCGGGTTTATGCCCAGATTGTAACGAGGAACGTTTTAAACGCTCTCACTAGAGCGAAAGAGGTCGATTGGTGATGGAAAGTCAAATAAGAAACATTGGCGCTGTTTGTTTTCAACGTCAAGGAGTGCAAGATTTAAGCGTACTTATAAATAATGTATTGTATTGTTCTACCAATCTAATCAAAATCTAGATGGTCATTCTCACTACGTTACATGAACATCTAACATTCCATCAGGGGTCACGTCATGGTGACCTTTTGGATTAGCCAATCAAATGACTACTTCCAGAATCTTGGAAGTGAATTTTATATGTCCGAATTAGCATGACTAGAGTGCATAGCTTGTATAATCTGTCAATTTGTTTCAAGTCATTTCGTCCCATAAAGCATAGAGCTATATACTGTGCTGAAATGGTTTGCTTCAGATGCATGCTGTGACGAAATGTTTTGCTTCGATGACATCGACAAAATGCAATACACACATATCAGAGGTCATCAGAACGTGACCCCTTATGAGATGTTGTTAGATGTTCATGTAACGTAGTGATAATGACCATCTCGATTTTAATTAGATTGTTGTTCTACGGCCCATTGATAATCTGTTTTTTGTTCAGGGGACTTTGAAAACCCAAGAATAAGCACTGCTGTATCTCGCTGCATGTTGGCCATAGAGGGCGACTTAAAGTGGCCCCTGAAGAATCGGGGTTTTCCTCCGTGTCTTCTGTTGTGATATTCTGGATATTCCATTCCGTAGGGGAGAGACCAAATATAGACCTGTCCCCACTCCAACACTTGATCTGAAATCCTTCGCATTACTGTCTTTCTGTGCTGTTTTGATGCTTTCTTAATCTAGGGTCTACAAAACACATTTTCTATGGTACGTTAATGAGTCATTCCAGAAAAACATACAAATATGAAATGACAGAATTATGAAATCCATCCATATTTCGTCTGAAGGCGTCGGCCACTTGAAGCGATCTCCAACTTTTCCTGCGGGGGACATAAACTTGATGTGCGCTTCAGATGCATCGATCTCTGTGATGACTCCAACATACCATTTTCCGTCGTACACTGCAGCAACATATACACCGACCTGAGGAACAACAAAGTCATCTTGTTGAGCAGGTTCCGGCTCCCTCTCTTCTTCTGCCTGTTCTATTGCCGACGCTTCCTCAACAGTTGCAGTACGAATAGTGTGCATTTCCCAGCCCTCACAAGTTGTTGTTGTAATATCTTTGCATGACTGACAATGGCATGACACTAACCTCAGCTACCGACGTCTTGTTTATCGGAACAACGGCATGTACTTTCATGGTACCTTGTACTGGTTTGACGCCTCGGGTTTTTTCCTGTAGGTAAAGTTGTGTTCTGTCGTATTCTTCCTGAGAAAGATAGAAATAGCTCACCGTGGCGCTTTCATTAACTTCCATTGCCCATTTGTAGAAATCGGCAGCATCTTGGATAATAGCCTTTGCTTGCTTGATAGCCATATCGGTTGACATTTTCACACTAGCACCTAGACCATCACATGGTCCTTTCCCGTGTCCCGCTTCTAAGTAGTCCCATGCAGCATCGACACCAAACTCTTCCTTGTGGTCACACAAGCACTCGAAAATGGCCGTGTTCCTGTATTGTGATGTTAGGGAGTCTGTTAGGTAATGCACAAATTCTAGTGCGGGATACTGTTCTTTGATGATAGGAACCATCTTTCTCATCATACCAAATACGGTGGTTGCATTGTGAGAGAGTCTCCGAGACACCAACGATGCTCATATGTGACTTTCGGTGGTCTTTTGGGAAATAAGCGACAGCTGTGTGTAATGTTACCACACTGGTATTCCAATAGGCTGACTGGATTTCCTCAAGAGCCGAGCAGGTGTAGTTCTCGGCAAAGCCCATCCAAATCATGACATGTCCTTGTTCCAGGTTTCCTCTAAGAGCATTCATTTCTGCACACTGGATCTTGACCCTTTGTACGTGCTCTCTAAATGCAACAATCTCTTTCATGAATGCCTCCACAAAGTCATATTTTGGTAGTTCCTCTTGGACTTGCTTCATTCGGAATTTGCCGTTTTCAGATACCTTCTTCCACTCAGTAAATTTCACACGTTCTGTGTCGATACTGTTAAGTCTTGCTTTAATCTCCTCATTGCTATTAGAATTAATAAATGAATCTGGATTCCTTGTGCATCTGTGGTTTTGATTGCTCAGAGACCGGAGCTTTAACGCCATGTTTTGGTGACGAGAACACAGACACGTATTCCTGTTACAAAAAAATTGCCAATAAAACGTGTTTCGGCCTCATTTTAGAGAATTGAGATCTGCATATTGTAACTTCTTGATATTCCAATTGAAATTTTGCATGTAGATTGTGCAGGTACATATAGTCGTTTAAGACTCGTTTCTGTTCCTTATCTTTTCCAACCGTATATTTGTTACCTGGTAGGGTTGTTGCGTTATCCTCTCTCTCCAGAAATGCCTTAACTTTCCCAATAATTGTTTTTTTTTCTTTTCAGCACGTTTCTTCTTTCTCACGCAGTCTTTCCCTTTGACTGTTCTCCAGTTCACTCCAAGAACTAAACTAATGGCCTTGACACATCTATACTTCCTGACAATCTTCATAGAAACTGCAATTTTCTTTCAGATCCTGCTAAAGTACATTGGCGAAGTGAAGTCTCTTTCTAATATTTCCGTGTTTTCTCGGACTAAGTCCCATACTTTTCAGCTGACTCTTTGTACGCGACTTTGGAGTTAAACTTTCGGTACACACATTTATGTTACCTTCGTTGATACTGCTTGGGCCCTTAAACGCAGCCTCTCGATTCTTTTCTGGATTCTTTTCTTGTAACGGAATAGTTTTTTGTTCTCAGCTTTCAGTAATTCCAAATCACGATATGCTTGTTTTCAGAGCATGGCTATGCATCTTTCGGACACCTTGATCATTTGATTTCCTCTTGAAAGGGAAAGCTACCGTTATTGGTGCGTTGCTTTTGCTTGGTCCAGGACTTTGATAATTTGCTTCTTTAATTTGTTTTAGTACCTCACGTTTCTTGCTTAAACATTTCTTGACCCTGGTATTTACATGTTTACGACGTTTCTTCAGCGCAGATGTGGATAATTTTGTTACAGGTATGTATTCAGCCCGTTTTCTCTCTCTTTCGTTTTGTTGAAACGCTTTATCGTTCTTTTTCCTTTCTCTGTATCTACGCTGAATTTCTGCCCTGGACTGTGGCATCTGAAAAAGATACAATACCATTTATAACAAAAGTTCATCAACTTTTTACATCGCGGAAGTCAATTTTCCTATTAAATTTAGCATCCGTTACCAAATTATACTATTACCGTCAATCCATTGTTTAGGAATTATTAGAAATCTTAAATGCGTATCTCAAGTGAATTTTGTAACGAAATTGTTACTATTGTAACAGTAACAGTGATATAAACAACGATACATGTGACATTTGATCCCAATAATTGTTGTATTAACTTCCGTAACCAAATGTAGTTAAAGATCCGTTACCAGGGGTATTTATTTCCCAGGACCACGACACCAGTGGCAACAAGTAGGAGATCTCACACGATTCCAAAACACTTATCGATGTACGTGTATGGTTGTAAGACACAATTTTTAATGCAAAAACACGGATAAAGGCAATTTATTAGGTCGAGAATTTCATATTCAAATTATAATTTGGTTTGGTTTGGTTTATTTTGTTTAACGTCCTATTAACAGCTAAGGTCATTTAAGGACGGCCTCCCGTGCGTGCGACATGCACATGCGTGTGTTGAGTGCGTATGTGTGTTTTGGGAGGCTGTGGTATGTTCGTGTTAAGTCTCCTTGTGATAGATAAGATCCCAAATTTAGTCGCCTCTTACGATCATGCAATGGGGGCAGCAGGTACAATTCTTACGCCCTACCAGCAAATTATAAAGATATCTCAAAACACTTAAATGGAATTTTGATAAAAGTCAACAGAGCACGTTTCATATAATGGCGGGATTCAACTTCAACTCGAATTCGAACTGTCGCCAGGATGGCTTACTAATACCTTCGCAATCTGCACGAGTCAATGGTGAATTGGAACTGTTAATTAATGTTTATTAGGAGGAGTTGTCCGGACAAACTTAAAGTTATGGTTCTTATCGGAAAACCTGTTTGTAGTGACCAGTTGCCATAACAACCATAATTTTGAGAAAAATAAAGTGGCATGCACATCTACACATGATCATTAATATTTGCGTCATCGGAATTGGCCCATCGGTTTAGGAGGAGTTGTCCGGACAAAATGCGTCTACAGACGGACGGACAACCTGATTCCAGTATACCCCCCCCCCCCCCCCCCCCCTCCCCCTAACTACGTTGCGGGGGTATAACAACAAAAAGACCGGAAACGGTGGTTGGCGTAATTCTAATACTGATTTTTAATGCTGAAATCGCACAAATAAGTGCGGTTTTGGACATTAGCTGTTAATAGGACGTTAAACAAAATAAACCAAACCAAACCAAACCAATGTTTATCTCTAATGGATTTATTTATGTAAGAATGAAAGACATTACCTTCACAAGTTTTTCATAACAACCGTTATTTAATCCGGTCACGGAAGTTATGGCAATTTTATCGACGAACTGATTCTGGGTTTGTCAACCAAACGCGGTAATATTTAAGAAAATCATTTCTATAAACCAACAATAAATCATGATAGAAAGCAATGATCAAACGGGAAACAGAATAAGATCTTATTACATAAATTTTCTCAACATCTGTACATAAACCTTGTATTTAGCGACAAACGAACGTCATAGTTCTCCTTTTACGAACATGGCTTATAAGTTAATTAAATGCAAAAACTACCTAATGTTATGGATGGTTCGTTTAGTAGATAGTCTATATACAAATAAGATACATCGGTAGCGTCCGATTTCAAAAAAGGAAGATATGCATATATATCTATACGTTAGCGACGGCGTTTTTTTTATAAACTTGTACAAAAACGGAGAATGACTGTTATAATCAAATAAAAGCGATGCATAAATTGTATCGAATAAGCATTTTATTTCATACATATATACAGCTATATTTCATGACATGATATCTATAAAGCCATCACTCTGGGTGTGATTAGGCGGTATTATCAAATATTCAGTGCCTCAAAAAGCAATTGAAAAACTGCCCTGCAAGTAGAGTATAAGAATTGTACCCCCTGCCCCCATTGCACGATCGTAAGAGGCGACTAAATTTAGGATCTTGTCTTTCTTCTTGCTTAACAACTGTCTTCCTAATGACTCGATTTACAACACCTCACATATGGTCTTTTGCCGATCGTTCGCTCCTCACTCAATTTCACCAAACACACCAAGTCTTGCTTGTGCCAACTTTGATGGAGCATCTGTAAATTTTGGTTGTAAAAGTGGGGTAGCTACCCGAATCAAGGCGGTATTGCCAGACGTAAGTGCAATTCACTGTGTTGCCCACAAGCTGGAATTGGCTATCCTTGATGCCGATAAATCCGTTAAGTATATGGTGCAGTTTGAGGGAACCATCAAAGGGATTTATTAATTGTATCATTATAGCCCTAAAAGGCGCAGATAGCTTAGTGAGATTGCTGCACTGCTTGAAACATCACTTTCTCACTTGAGCAGTGTAAAGCAAGTTCGCTGGTTGTCCAGCAAATCCAGAGATATAGAGGCAGTTCAGAAAAATCTATGCTCTATCACTGCCCATCTAGAACATGATGCTGCTGCAGGTACTAGGGCTGATGACAGCAATAGAGCGCAGGGCTACTTGAAGCAGATCACCTCATTCCCTTTCTTGAGGATGCTTCATTTTCCTTTAGATTATCTGCCAGTGGTATCAGAGCTATCAAGATTGGTTTAGTTTGGTTTATTTTGTTTAACAGCTAAGGTCATTTAAGGACGGCCTCCCGTGTGTGCGACATGTATGCGTGTGGTGAGTGCGTATGTGTGTTTTGGGAGGCTGCGGTATGTTCGTGTTAAGTCTCCTTGTCATAGGCCGGAACTTTTGCCGATTTATAGTGCTACCTCACTGAAGCATACTGCCGAAGACACCCAGCAGCACACCCCACCCGGTCACATTATACTGACAACGGGCCAACCAGTCGTCCCACTCCAAATATGCTGAGCGCTAAGCAGGAGTAGCAACTACCATTTTTAAAGACTCTGGTATGTCCCGGCTAGGGGACAGAACCCAAAGTCTTCCTCACAGGGGCGAACGCTCAACTAAAGGCCAAAAGTGAGGCATTGTCAAGGGAGACATTAGGAAAAAGAAAGTTGTTCAGAAAGAAGAGAAAAGATAGATACCAAATTCAGTCGCCTCTTACGATCATGCAATGGGGGCAGCAGGTACAATTCTTACGCCCTACCTGCAGGGCAGGAGCTATCAAGAGCATTCCAGACCGAGGATATCTTGGTCATAGAGCTCCCTCATCTTATTGAGAAAACGCTTGTTAAACTGCAGACTCTCAAGGCAAATCCAGCAAAGAATTTCAGACACTTTCAGTCTTCGTACGACAGTACCAATAGGATGTTTGGCACACTGAAAATGTCAACTCCTCATTGTGAGCCGTTTGTTTATACAAACTCAACAGATATGATGGCCCTTCTTGATAACACCATCAAATATAGCAAGAAGAGGTTCCAAGAGATTCATGAGGCATCTTTCAGTCAGCTGAAAGTGTTTGATTTTCGCTCATGGCCTCTTGGAAACGATGAGTTGTATGATCATGGAAATGATGAACTCAAGGAGTTGCTATCAGACACTCCAGTCTCAGCCGCCTTCTCTTATGAGGAGAAGGATTGCATTCTAGAGAATGACTGGATAGCATTAAAGCTTCACCTGAGGTCTTTCCGGGGAAATTCTCTCCTACAGGTGTATGGTCTTGTCTTGCAGGATGCTGATTTTAAAGACTCGCATATAGCGGAATTGATTAACTATATGTTGACCATTTCACCATGCACTGCAGCATGTGAGAGGGGGTTTTCCAAGATCAACTCTATGAAGACAGCCCTCGGGTCCTCTTTGACAGCAGCTAACCTTCAGAACCTGCTTTTCCTCATGAATGAGGGCCCATAGTTGAAGGACTTTGATCCTTCACCATCAATTTTACAATGGATGAGGATGGGTAGTGGGACCCGACACATCCAAGGCCACAAACTTCATGAGGAAAAATCTGACATGATAGTTGGCAATGACTCCCTCCAAATATCTGGAAAATAGAATGACTGTTCTCTTTAATTTCAGGAATGTAGAACACATAATGTAATGTCTGCAAATGGCTCTGTCCAATCACTTGAAAGTCCAAACATATATCACACTAAGTGACTTTGTTATATAAAATAAAATCATAAAAAACAACAACAAAAACCAATAAAAACATAAAAATAATAAAAAAAATAAATTTAAATAAAACTTAACTCCGCCAATGTAAGTCCATGCCGGTCCCAAGCCCGGGTAAAGGAGGAGGGTTCGGGAAATAAGTACTTTAGTAGTTAACTATATCCCGATAAAGTGCTATTTTGCTACCGAAATTATACTCAATTCCACCATGCATTTCATTTTTAAGTTAGAACATCTGATTCATAAGTTTATTTACTGTTTTTCATTAAAAAAACTCATTGATAGAATTAATATTGTCTAAAGTTGTGTTGAATAGTGCTGCATTGCAACTGAAAGGTGGTTAGTTTATTGCAATACTAGGTATAATTGTAATCGGTATTATTCAAAAGTTTATGTTAAAAAATCATGGGCTAGTACAAAACCAGTCGGGGCTAGTGAAAAAATATACCCTACAAGCCCAGGGCTAGTGAGTGTACCCCTGTCCTGTGTGTAAGGCTTTGGATGCTTTACATAAATGGTAGCTTATCGCACATAGTGGAATCTGTACTTAAGTGACCAGAGCTGTTGATAGGACGTTAAACCAAACAAAGCATTGAAAGTTAGCTTTTATTGTCCACCGTTGTCGGTATAAATTTGTCGAGGTACCCAGAGTCGACACACAAAATATTTAACAATATATTTGCTTCAATGCAAGGTTCTTGGTCAGGCATGACAAAGCATCCAGTCCATTCAGTGAAGTAATCGGTTTTTACTAAAATATACTTTTCCCCTGTGTGAACTATGTCCATGACTACTCGTACTAAAGGCGCTTGGTTTGGTTTGGTTTATTTTGTTTAACGTCCTATTAACAGCTAAGGTCATACGTACTAAAGGCGCACATACAATGTACGGTTTCACCGTTTCCTTGTATGAACATGGTAGTCCTCATCTCTTCTGAAATTCTATACACAAAGAACACAATTCTGCCAGCTCTTTACCGGAAACAATCCAGGAAAATATCGTTTTTAACTCAAACTGTGGTGCGAGGAACAACGAAGTGTCCAGTCCAAGGATTTTGTGTAGCATTTTGAGTGCTTCCTTAAGGATTAATACTATTAGAGTGGGCTTTCCTGTTATCGGACTTCTCATTTTGTATAAAAAAAAAACCCATCAGGAATTGTTAGTTAATCCAAGTTGGATCATACTTGCATTGTCAGCAAGGTCGTGTAGATAAACCATCAGCATTTCTATGCTATTTTTTTCTGGGAGATGTTGTATAACAACGTTGTAGGTTCATAGTACCTGTTAACATAGTACCTGTTAACACTGCCCTGCAGGTAGGGCGTAAGAATTGTACCTGCTGCCCCCATTGCATGATTGTAAGAGGCGACTAAATTTGGGATCTTATCTTTTCTCTTCTTTCTTAACAACTTTCTTCTTCCTAATGTCTCCCTTGACAATGCCTCACTTTTGGCCTTTAGTTGAGCGTTCGCCGCTGTGATGAAGAGTCTTTAAAAATGGTAGTTGCTACTCCTGCTTAGCGCTCAGCATATTTGGAGTGGGACTGGTTGGCCCGTTGTCAGTATAATGTGACCGGGTGGGGTGTGCTGCTGGGTGTCTTCGGCAGTATGCTTCAGTGAGATAGCACTTTAAATCGGCAAAAGTTCCGGCCTATCACAAGGAGACTTAACACGAACATACCGTAGCCTCCCAAAACACACATACGCACTCACCACACGCATACATGTCGCACGCATGGGAGGTCGTCCTTAAATGACCTTAGATGTTAATAGGACGTTAAACAAAATAAACCAAACCAAACCAACCTGTTAACATTTTGCCGCCTGCCAGGGTACCGTTTCACAACGCCCACGTAACTTTACGGATACCCGTAGGATTTACGTGCACGTAAATTTTATAGGGGGTGTTTCACAAAGCCGTACGTAACTTTTCACAACTACGTACAGATTTACGTGTACGTAACTTATACAGGAAGTGGACATAAAAAATGAAATGAAATACATACAGTATCGTATTAATAAAAATAGATTTGTTACCCCATATTCTTATAAATTTCTACATTTACGAGAGACGCTCCGAAATAAAAAAACGTGAAGAATTCGGAACTCTTAAGCGTGGAGGTTTGCGCAGACGACACGTAAACAAATCGCTGTCAGATTGTGTTAACAGCGAAGATGGAAGGCGACGGAAGAAAAAGAAGGCCCAATTTTACGGAGGCTGAGTGTCAACTCCTTGTTGATATGGCCATGGATAATACAGACACCATTCAGTGTAAATTCAATTCAGTAGTAACAATAAAAAAAGAAAGCAGAGGTGTGGCAGCGGATCACAGACGGGTGAGACGGACAATGCCCCAGTCGTAATATTTAAGACAAGCATGTAAAAGCAAGTGTTTAACTCTACTATAGATCTAATACATTTTTTATATGGACAAACTACGACTGTTTGTTGTTTTTCACTTCTGCAGTGTATAAGGAAGACCACATACATGCACACCGACTGTACATTATGACTGTAACAGACTAAATTGTATGCATAGAGCTGCGCATTATTTATTAATTCTTTAATCAAATC
>NW_022979403.1:0-55283 GCF_902652985.1 Pecten maximus
TTACTGTAATTTAAGAATGATTAATACAATTATCATCGCATACGGATTTAACGGGTTTTACTTCCGCTATTACGGCCTCAAAAAGAAAACGGCAGGTGCCTTATTCTAAAAGACCTAAATGTAAGAGGTGAGATACAGGTAGACTAGTAAACATGGAGCATAGGCTAAATCCTTATGTAGCAACATTCTGCCCGCAGGTAAAAAAAAAAAAGCCGTAGGGGTCCGATGGGGTCACTGCGATACAGGTATACTCGCTATTGTAATCAAAATCTGTGATTGGCAGATGTTAACAGCAGGTGAAAACATTTCTATAACGGTAACTACACTGTACACGACCGGTGTAGCATGGTATTTTGAATCATGGTGAAATGACCCCGGGGTCAAAATACCATTATGGTGGAATGACCCTGGGGTCAAAATACCATTATGGTAAAATGACACCCCCCCCCCCCCCCCTCATGGTAGAATGACACCCCCCCCCCCCCCCCCCTTGTTTTTCATATATCATTTAACATATTTTTTAATGAAAGCTATATTGTATCAGATAAGTGATTTTGATGCAAGTGCAGGGGGGTGGGGGGGGGGGTCACTTAAAGTGACCCCCCCCCCCCCCCTCCCCCGCTCATTCCCTTCCACTACTTTTACAATACTTTGATATACCTATTTCACCAAACTTTTATAACAAGTTTACTTCACAAAAAATAAAGTATTCACAATATTAGATTTTGGTAGATCATTGCAAAAGCTGGGGCAGGTTTGGGTCACTTTACCATGACCATAACGAAACAAGATATTTTGACATTTTTTTTCAAAAGATTTTTTTTTTAAAAACCTCAATTCTTTAACCTATACATTATAACAAAACAATACAAAATTGATCTCAGGTAAGTTTTTGATGTGATCATGTTCATGTAAAGAGAAAGGCGGGGGGGGGGGGGGGGGTCACTACCATGGCCATGGTAAAGTGACCCCCCCTACCCCGCTCATTCCCTTCCACTACTTTTACAATACTTTGATATATCTTTTTTACCTAAATTTTATAACAAGTTTACTTCACAAAAAATAAAGTATTCACAATATTAGATTTTGGTAGATCATTGCAAAAGCTGGGGCAGGTTTGGGTCACTTTACCATGACCGTAATGAAATACTTTTTTAAAAAACCTCAATTCCTTAAACTATACATTAAAACAAAACTAAATTGATCTCAGATAAGTTTTTGATGTGATCATGTAAGGGGGAGGAAGGGGGGGGGGTCACTTTACCATGGCCATTTTTGTGATTGACTTTTTTTTCACAAAATATTAAAAAACAAGAGGCCCATGGGGCCTGCATCGCTCACCTGGTTGGATTAGGCCAAATGTCAAAATAATGTTCATATTCAATTTGTTTTATTTGTTAATCTCTAACAATGCTATATATGGTTATAGTGTGGGAATCCAAACTGCTTTAAAGATTAATGAAGTCCTGACTCTCTAAGGTCTGAAAGACCTCAAGAATTGCTTTTAGAACATGCATTCCTCACTTTATGACTAGTAGTGATTCAAAGGAATTACCTCTATTTCACCTATTGGGCCCCGCCCCTTTGGCCCCTCGGGGGTCAGAGTCACCATTTATGCAAAATCTGTTCTTCTTCCCCCAAGGATGTTTCTAATTAAATTGGGTTCAAATCCATTCATAACTTTATGATAAGTAGCGATTTAAAATAATTACCCCTATTTCCCCTATTGGGCCCGCCCCTTTCGGGTCAGAGTCACCATTTATGCAATATCTCTTCCCCTTCCCCCAAGGATGTTTCTGACCAAATTGGGTTCAAATCCATTCATAACTTAATAACTAGTAGCGATTTAAAGGAATTACCTCTATTTCCCCTATTGGGCCCCGCCCTTTTGGCCCCTTTGGGATCAGAGTCACCATTTATGCAAAATCTGTTCTTCTTCCCCCAAGGATGTTTCTGACCAAATTGGGTTCAAATCCATTCATAACTTTATGACTAGTAGCGATTCAAATGAATTACCTCTATTTCACCTATTGGGCCCTACCCTTTTGGCCCCTCGGGGGTCAGAGTCACCATTTATGCACAATCTGTTCCCCTTCCACCAAGGATGTTTCTGACCAAATTGGGTTCAAATCCATTCATAATTTTATGACAAGTAGCGATTTAAAGGAATTACCTCTATTTCCCCTATTGGGCCCCGCCCCTTTGGCCCCTCTGGGGTCAGAGCTACCATTTATGCAAAATCTGTTCCCCTTCCCCAAAGGATGCTTCTGACCAACTTGGGTTCAAATCCATTCAAATCTTTATGACTAGTAGCGATTTAAAGGAATTACCTCTATTTCCCCTATTGGGCCCCGCCCCTTTGGCCCCTTTGCGGTCAGAGTCACCATTTATGCAAAATCTGTTCTTCTTCCCCGAAGGATGTTTCTGACCAAATTGGGTTCAAATCCATTCATAACTTTATGACTAGTAGTGATTCAAAGGAATTACCTCTATTTCCCCTATTGGGCCCCGCATCTTTGGCCCCTCGGGGGTCAGAGTCACCATTTATGCAAAATCTGTTTCCCTTCCCCCAAGGATGTTTCTGACCAAATTGGGTTCAAATCCATTCATAACTTTATGACAAGTAGCGATTTAAAGGAATTACCTCTATTTCCCCTATTGGGCCCCGTCCCTTTGGCCCCTCGGGGGTCAGAGTCACCATTTATGCAAAATCTGTTCCCCTTCTCCCAAGGATGTTTCTGACCAAATTGGGTTCAAATCCCTTCATAACTTAACAACTAGTAGCGATTTAAAGGAATTACCTCTATTTCCCCTATTGGGCCCCGCCCTTTTGGCCCCTCTGGGGTCAGAGTCACCATTTATGCAAAATCTGTTCCCCTTCTGCCAAGGATGTTTCTGACCAAATTGGGTTCAAATCCATTCATAACTTTATGACTAGTAGCGATTTAAAGGAATTACCTCTATTTCCCCTATTGGGCCCCGTCCCTTTGGCCCCTCTGGGGTCAGAGTCACCATTTATGCAAAATCTGTTCCCCTTCCCCCAAGGATGTTTCTGACCAAATTGGGTTCAAATCCATTCAAATCTGTATGACTAGTAGTGATTTAAAGGAATTACCTCTATTTCTGACCAAATTGGGTTCAAATCCCTTCATAACTTAACAACTAGTAGCGATTTAAAGGAATTACCTCTATTTCCCCTAATGGGCCCCGCCCTTTTGGCCCCTCTGGGGTCAGAGTCACCATTTATGCAAAATCTGTTCCCCTTCTGCCAAGGATGTTTCTGACCAAATTGGGTTCAAATCCATTCATAACTTTATGCCTAGTAGCGCTTTAAAGGAATTACCTCTATTTCCCCTATTGGGCCCCGTCCCTTTGGCCCCTCCGGGGTCAGAGCTACCATTTATGCAAAATCTGTTCCCCTTCCCCCAAGGATGTTTCTGACCAAATTGGGTTCAAATCCATTCATAACTTTATGACTAGTAGCGATTTAAAGGAATTACCTCTATTTCCCCTATTGGGCCCCGCCCCTTTGGCCCTTCGGGGGTCAGAGTCACCATTTATGCAAAATCTGTTCCCCTTCTGCCAAGGATGTTTCTGGCCGAATTTGGTCAAAATCCAATAAGAACTTTTTGACTAGTAGCGATTTGAAGCAAATGTTGACGGACGACGGACGGACGGACGACGGACGGCCGGCTGGACGGACGGACGACGGACGGATGACGGACGCTGCGCCATGACATAAGCTCACCGGACCTTCGGTCCAGGTGAGCTAAAAAAAAAAACTCAATTCCTTAAACTATCCATCATAACAAAACAAGAGATCCCAGAGGGATCTTGGCGCCCACCATTGAATGTTCTTCATAGGTTCCATGTCAGATTGATCTTTTCTCTACTTTTCTCTTCTTCTAAGTCTTACTAATCTGTGTAAATTCAGAAGAAACCTCTAGTACTTTTCAAACAAGGGAAACCTATATATAAAATTTAAGATTTAGGCACCAAGGGGAACCTATATATGGAATTTGAGAAAGATTCCTTCAGTACTTTCTCAGAAATAGCGATAACAAACTTCAATGGTCAAAATCCAAGATGGCTGCCTGTCGGCCATGTTGTTTTCCGATCAATCCCAAAATGCAATATGCATAACTAGGCACCAAGGGAAACCAACATATGAAATTTGAGAAAGATCCCTTCAGTACTTTCTCAGAAATAGCGATAACAAACTTCAATTGTCAAAATCCAAGATGGCCGCCTGTCGGCCATGTTGTTTTCTGATTGGTCTCAAAATGCAATATGCATAACTAGGCACCAAGGGAAACCTACATATGAAATTTGAGAAAGATCCCTTCAGTACTTTCTCAGAAATAGCGATAACAAACTTCAATTGTCAAAATCCAAGATGGCTGCCTGTCGGCCATGTTGTTTTCCGATTGGTCTCAAAATGCAATATGCATAACTAGGCACGAAAGGGAACCTACATATGAAATTTCAGGAAGATCCCTTCAGTGCTTTCTGAGAATTAGCGATAACAAACTTCAATTGTCAAAATCCAAGATGACTGCCTGTCGGCCATGTTGTTTTCTGATTGGTCTCAAAATGCAATATGCATAACTAGGCACCAAGGGAAACCTACATATGAAATTTGAGAAAGATCCCTTCAGTACTTTCTCAGAAATAGCGATAACAAACTTCAATTGTCAAAATCCAAGATGGCTGCCTGTCGGCTAGGTTGTTTTCCGATCGGTCCCAAAATGCAATATGCATAACTAGGCACCAAGGGGAACCTACATATGAAATTTGAGAAAGATCCCTTCAGTACTTTCTCAGAAATAGCGATAACAAACTTCAATGGTCAAAATCCAAGATGGCTGCCTGTCGGCCATGTTGTTTTCCGATCAATCCCAAAATGCAATATGCATAACTAGGCACCAAGGGAAACCAACATATGAAATTTGAGAAAGATCCCTTCAGTACTTTCTCAGAAATAGCGATAACAAACTTCAATTGTCAAAATCCAAGATGGCCGCCTGTCGGCCATGTTGTTTTCCGATCGATCCCAAAATGCAATATGCATAACTAGGCACCAAGGGAAACCAACATATGAAATTTGAGAAAGATCCCTTCAGTACTTTCTCAGAAATAGCGATAACAAACTTCAATGGTCAAAATCCAAGATGGCTGCCTGTCGGCCATGTTGTTTTCCGATCGGTCCCAAAATGCAATATGCATAACTAGGCACCAAGGGGAACCTACATATGAAATTTGAGAAAGATCCCTTCAGTACTTTCTCAGAAATAGCGATAACAAACTTCAATGGTCAAAATCCAAGATGGCTGCCTGTCGGCCATGTTGTTTTCCGATCGGTCCCAAAATGCAATATGCATAACTAGGCACCAAGGGGAACCTACATATGAAATTTGAGAAAGATCCCTTCAGTACTTTCTGAGGATTAGCGATAACAAGAATTGTTTACGGACGGACGGACGGACGGAGGGAGGGACGGACGGACGGACGGACGACGGACCACGGACGCAGGGCGATTTGAATAGCCCACCATCTGATGATGGTGGGCTAACAAGATTTGTCTAAGAAAAGTTTTTGATGTGATCATGTAGGTGTGATATATGGTAGTGTAATAAGTAAAATTGATCAATATATGTATATTAATCAATTTTACTTACTACGCTACTATATCCATAATGAAATAAAATATTTTACCCTTTTTTCTTAATAAACCTTAATTCCTTAACCTATACATAATAACAAATCTAAATTGGCCTGAGATAATTGATATTGATTTGAGTTATGTAAGGAAGGGGGGTCGCTTTCCCCCACTCCTCACATGACTCACTTTGACATCACTTGTTGTTGTTATAATGTCAACATCCAAACATTTTGTAGATGCTTTATGTTCTCACATATAGATTGATTAATTAATTGAAGTAAATTAATGAACATTTTGGTTAAATAAGTATTATTCTATACATCAGATCATGAAGTATCAACAGAATTGTATTGGGGTAGATCATTTCAAGTTGTGGCAGGTCTATACATTAACAGCAACATGATTTGGATTGGCTTTGGTAAAGTGACCCCCTCCCCCTCCATCAACAAATAGTTTTTTGCTAAATCTTTCAGTAGTTTACTTCAATTGATTAACTGTATTAATTTTTAATTTAACAAGAGATCCCAGAGGGATCTTGGCGCCCACCATTGAATGATCTTTATAGGTTCCATGTCAGATTGATCTTTTCCCTACTTTTCCCTTCCTCTAAGTCTTACTTATCTGTGTAAATTCAGAAACAGCCCTCTAGTACTATTCAAACAAGGGGAACTTATATATAGAATTTAAGATTTAGCTATAATGGCTGCCTGTCAGCCATGTTTTTTTCTGATTAGTCTCAAAATGCAATATGCATAACTAGGCATTGAGGGGAACCTGCATATGTAATTTCAGAAAGATCCCTTCATTACTTTCTGAGAAATAGCGATAACAAATTTTAATTGTCAAAATCCAAGATGGCTGCCTGTCAGTAATTTTGTTTTCTGATTGGTCTCAAAATGCAATATGCATAAGTAGGCACCAAGGGGAACCTCCATATGAAATTTGAGAAAGATCCCTTCAGTTCTTTCACAGAAAAAGCGATAACAAATTTCAATTGTCAAAATCCAAGATGGCTGCCTGTCGGCCATGTTGTTTTCCGATTAGTCTCAAAATGCAATATGCATAACTAGGCACTGAGGGGAACCTGCATATGAAATTTGAGAAAGATCCCTTCAGTACTTTCTCAGAAATAGCGATAACAAACTTCAATGGTCAAAATCCAAGATGGCTGCCTGTCGGCCATGTTGTTTTCCGATCAATCCCAAAATGCAATATGCATAACTAGGCACCAAGGGAAACCAACATATGAAATTTGAGAAAGATCCCTTCAGTACTTTCTCAGAAATAGCGATAACAAACTTCAATTGTCAAAATCCAAGATGGCCGCCTGTCGGCCATGTTGTTTTCCGATCGATCCCAAAATGCAATATGCATAACTAGGCACCAAGGGAAACCAACATATGAAATTTGAGAAAGATCCCTTCAGTACTTTCTCAGAAATAGCGATAACAAACTTCAATGGTCAAAATCCAAGATGGCTGCCTGTCGGCCATGTTGTTTTCCGATCGGTCCCAAAATGCAATATGCATAACTAGGCACCAAGGGGAACCTACATATGAAATTTGAGAAAGATCCCTTCAGTACTTTCTCAGAAATAGCGATAACAAACTTCAATGGTCAAAATCCAAGATGGCTGCCTGTCGGCCATGTTGTTTTCCGATCGGTCCCAAAATGCAATATGCATAACTAGGCACCAAGGGGAACCTACATATGAAATTTGAGAAAGATCCCTTCAGTACTTTCTGAGGATTAGCGATAACAAGAATTGTTTACGGACGGACGGACGGACGGAGGGAGGGACGGACGGACGGACGGACGACGGACCACGGACGCAGGGCGATTTGAATAGCCCACCATCTGATGATGGTGGGCTAACAAGATTTGTCTAAGAAAAGTTTTTGATGTGATCATGTAGGTGTGATATATGGTAGTGTAATAAGTAAAATTGATCAATATATGTATATTAATCAATTTTACTTACTACGCTACTATATCCATAATGAAATAAAATATTTTACCCTTTTTTCTTAATAAACCTTAATTCCTTAACCTATACATAATAACAAATCTAAATTGGCCTGAGATAATTGATATTGATTTGAGTTATGTAAGGAAGGGGGGTCGCTTTCCCCCACTCCTCACATGACTCACTTTGACATCACTTGTTGTTGTTATAATGTCAACATCCAAACATTTTGTAGATGCTTTATGTTCTCACATATAGATTGATTAATTAATTGAAGTAAATTAATGAACATTTTGGTTAAATAAGTATTATTCTATACATCAGATCATGAAGTATCAACAGAATTGTATTGGGGTAGATCATTTCAAGTTGTGGCAGGTCTATACATTAACAGCAACATGATTTGGATTGGCTTTGGTAAAGTGACCCCCTCCCCCTCCATCAACAAATAGTTTTTTGCTAAATCTTTCAGTAGTTTACTTCAATTGATTAACTGTATTAATTTTTAATTTAACAAGAGATCCCAGAGGGATCTTGGCGCCCACCATTGAATGATCTTTATAGGTTCCATGTCAGATTGATCTTTTCCCTACTTTTCCCTTCCTCTAAGTCTTACTTATCTGTGTAAATTCAGAAACAGCCCTCTAGTACTATTCAAACAAGGGGAACTTATATATAGAATTTAAGATTTAGCTATAATGGCTGCCTGTCAGCCATGTTTTTTTCTGATTAGTCTCAAAATGCAATATGCATAACTAGGCATTGAGGGGAACCTGCATATGTAATTTCAGAAAGATCCCTTCATTACTTTCTGAGAAATAGCGATAACAAATTTTAATTGTCAAAATCCAAGATGGCTGCCTGTCAGTAATTTTGTTTTCTGATTGGTCTCAAAATGCAATATGCATAAGTAGGCACCAAGGGGAACCTCCATATGAAATTTGAGAAAGATCCCTTCAGTTCTTTCACAGAAAAAGCGATAACAAATTTCAATTGTCAAAATCCAAGATGGCTGCCTGTCGGCCATGTTGTTTTCCGATTAGTCTCAAAATGCAATATGCATAACTAGGCACTGAGGGGAACCTGCATATGAAATTTCAGAAAGATCCCTTCATTACTTTCACAGAAATAGCGATAACAAACTTTAATTGTCAGAATCCAAGATGGCTGCCTGTCGGCCATGTTGTTTTCTAATTAGTCTCAAAATGCAATATGCATAACCAGGAACAAAGAGGAACCTGCATATGAAATTTGAGAAAGATCCCTTCAGTACTTTCACAGAAATAGCGATAACAAACTTCAATTGTCAAAATCCAAGATGGCTGCCTGTCGGCCATTTTGTTTTCCGATTGGTCCCAAAATGCAATATGCATAACTAGGCACCAAAGGGAACCTATATATGAAATTTGAGAAAGATCCCTTCAGTACTTCCTCAGAAATAGCGATAACAAACTCAAATTGTCAAAATCCAAGATGGCTGCCTATCGGCCATGTTGTTTTCCGATTGGTCCCAAAATGCAATATGCATAACTAGACACCAAAGGGAACCTACATATGAAATTTGAGAAAGATCCCTTCAGTACTTCCTCAGAAATAGCGATAACAAACTCCAATTGTCAAAATCCAAGATGGCTGCCTGTCGGCCATGTTGTTTTCTGATTGGTCCCAAAATGCAATATGCATAACTAGGCACCAAGGGGAACCTACATATGA
This sequence comes from Pecten maximus, assembly GCF_902652985.1. Taxonomy (NCBI): domain Eukaryota; kingdom Metazoa; phylum Mollusca; class Bivalvia; order Pectinida; family Pectinidae; genus Pecten; species Pecten maximus. Next base: position 9,342 of record NW_022979403.1, read on the forward strand.
AATTTGAGAAAGATCTCTTCAATACTTTCTCAGAAATAGAGATAACAAACTTCAATTGTCAAAATCCAAGATGGCTGCCTGTCGGCCATGTTGTTTTCCGATCGGTCCCAAAATGCAATATGCACAACTAGGCACCAAGGGGAACCTACATATGAAATTTGAGAAAGATGCCATCAGTACTTTCTCAGAAATAGCGATAACAAGAATTGTTTACGGACGGAGGGACGGACGGACGGACGACGGACCACGGACGCAGGGCGATTTGAATAGCCCACCATCTGATGATGGTGGGCTAAAAAATAAAAACCAACACAATATAAAATATTGTTAACTTTGTAGGTGTGTGTGGAGGGGCGGGAGGAGGGGGGTCACTTTACCATGGCCATGGTAAAATGACCCCCCCCCCCTCCCTCTTCCCCCTCATTACATGACTCACATTAAATTCACTGATAACGATTCAATTCAATTTTTTTAAATGTATAGATTAATGAATTGAGGTTTATTGGAAAATATTAAGTGAAAACAATTAAATCCACAAAAAAATCTTTTTCACTATAATCATGGTAAAGTGACTCCCCTCCCCAAACCTCTCTACATAACTCTCATCAAAATCACCTACCCCAAAACCAATTTTCTTGACTTTATTTATGTATATTTTAATGAATGGAAGTAAAAGAAATTAAATATTGTTAACTTAGAAGGTGTGTATGGAGGGGCGGGAGGGGGTCACTTTACCATAGTCATGGTAAAGTGACCCCCCCCCCCCCCCCCCCCAAGCATAAACGACTCATCAAAGTCAGACCAATTTTGTTGTTGTTGAAATTTATAGAATTTATATTGATGTATACTGATAAAGGTTTTGTGAAAATACGTCACTTACCATTACCAAAATTAATGATAAAAAAGCTTTATTTCTCCATTGATGTTCTCCATCAACTATTCACCTATATTTCACTCTATAGTCAACCTACCCATCGAAATTTGTTCTGTTTATAATGATACAATATTGTTTTAATGAAAATATGTTAAATGATATATGAAAATCATGTTTTTAGTGACTCTAATATGGGGGGGGGGTTCACTTTACCATAGGGGGGGGGGGGGGGGGGGGGGGGTCATTTTACCATAATGGTATTTTGACCCCGGGGTCAATTTACCATGGGGGTCAAAATACCATACTACACCGGTATTTGTCCTGTGTATAGAGGATTTATCTATATCACATTGATTAACTCCTATCGTGATTTGTAAATGACGCGAATTTTAACCACGTGGTGTCCACACACAGTTTTATTTTGATACTATAACACATGGAAATGTGTTACATGAGGAACATTAACATTGTACCACACGTACATATATATGAATAAACAATCCAGGTACAAAAACATAATATTCATAGGATTATATTACATACACGTAATCAAAGAAGAGATTTTTTTTAGAAAAAAAAGACAAACCATTTAGAACTTCGTTTATAATTATGACCTTTAACAGACCTTTTAGTTTAGTTTTATTTCGATTTGAGCGGTAATAATTTAGAATATGTAATTTCTTTGCAAATTTTCAATGATTGCGTTTTTACAGGAAAACAGATAATGATCGATACTCATCTCCTGCATTCTCTGAAGACAAGGTTCATATCTTCTCCTGAAACTCTTTGTTACCTACCAGTTTCAATGGAAAATTTCAATTACATGTACGTACACTGTGTATCTAATACAATTAGAGTTAATCTAATCTCAGGCTTCATCGGACATAAAATGGACTGGTCTGAATAGCTCGGTGAAGGAGGAAATACTTCACATTGTTTGGGTGTTAGGTCTTGATAATAATGGTGACTTTCGCATAGTCAGTACGTATTTTTTTTTTTTACTTCCAAAATAAAAAGGACAGGAAATATTCCAATGTTGTCGTTATAATTGATTAAATATGTTTAAAATGTGTTTTTGTTGACGTTTTTATCACATACACATGACAGATGACACAAATGTATTGTTTTTCTCACAATAAAGAAAGAATATTGGACTACACACACAATCATTCTGTGGTCTAAATAGTTTAAACTGTATTTATTTTGACAATTTCCATTTAATAGTATATATACAACATAAGATATACATACATACGTATATACTATAATGCTCTGTCTTGTAATCAAAGGCCGTCCTACATGTATTTCTTTGCTGGCAAAAAGAGATCGGGAAGGCAATCGATTATCCTTGTGTTTGATATCTCACATAATAATTTTGTACCAGGCTGCTAAAATGGTAACAACTCTTTCAATTCTTTATTAGTCTTGCGAGTATACATCTCATCAACATCATACGATTACAAAAAATATAATTCAAGTCAGCTCGACTAGAGCAATGCACTTGTAACAATTTTTTTTTCTGATAAGAAAGTTATTAAATGATTAGCTACTATAGTTGGGAAACTATTAGCACTGATTTCGATATCTACCGGTAATATACAGGTAAGTGTATGTCCGTGATATTAGCCATGCAAGAGATGTCCCCGATGGACACATAAATAATGATAGTAATAACGAGAGATCCCAGAGGGATCTTGGCGCCCACCATTGAATGATCTTTATAGGTTCCATGTCAGATTGATCTTTTCTCTACATTTCCCTTCCTCTAAGTCTTATATTACTAATCTGTGTAAATTCAGAAACAGCCCTCTAGTACTTTTCAAACAAAGGGAACCTATATATAAAATTTAAGATTTAGCGATAATGGCTGTCTGTCAGCCAGGTTGTTTTCTGACTGGTCTCAAAATGCAATATGCATAACTAGGGCAACCTACAAATGAAATTCAGAAAGATCCTTTCAGCAATTTCTGATAAATAGCGATAACAAACTTCAATTGTCAAAATCCAAGATGGCTGTCTGTCGGCCATGTTGTTTTTCGATTGGTCTCAAAATGCAATATGCATAACTACGCACTGAGGGAAACCTACATATGAAATTTGAGAAAGATCCCTTCAGTACTTTCTGAGAAATAGCGATAACAAACTTCAATTGTCAAAATCCAAGATGGCTGCCTGTCGGCCATGTTGTTTTCCAATTGGTCTCAAAATGCAATATGCATAACTAGGCACCGAGGGAAACCTACATATGAAATTTCAGAAAGATCCCTTCAGTACTTTCTGAGAAATAGCGATAACAAACTTCAATTGTCAAAATCCAAGATGGCTGCCTGTCGGCCATGTTGTTTTCCAATTGGTCTCAAAATGCAATATGCCTAACTAGGCACCAAGAGGAACCTACATATGAAATTTCAGAAAGATCCCTTCATAAGTTTCTGAGAAATAGCGATAACAAATTTCAATTGTCAAAATCCAAGATGGCTGCCTGTCGGCCATGTTGTTTTTCGATTGGTCTCAAAATGCAATATGCATAACTAGGCACTGAGGGGAACCTACATATGAAATTTCAGAAAGATCCCTTCATTAGTTTCTGAGAAATAGCGATAACAAACTTCAATTGTCAAAATTTAAGATGGCTGCCTGTCGGCCATGTTGTTTTCCAATTGGTCTCAAAATGCAATATGCCTAACTAGGCACCAAGAGGAACCTTTATATGAAATTTGAGAAAGACCCCTTCAGTGCTTTCTCAGAAATAGCGATAACAAACTTCAATTGTCAAAATCCAAGATGGCTGCCTGTCTGCCATGTTGTTTTCCGATTAGTCTCAAAATTCAATATGCATAACTAGGCATTGAGGGGGACCTACATATAAAATTTCAGAAAGATCCCCTTATTAGTTTCTGAGAAATAGCGATAACAAACTTCAATTGTCAAAATTCAAGATGGCTGCCTGTCGGCCATGTTGTTTTCAGATTGGTCTCAAAATGCAATATGCATAACTAGGCACCAAGGGGAACCTACATATGAAATTTCAGAAAGATCCCCTCAATAGTTTCTGAGAAATAGCGATAACAAACTTCAATTGTCACAAGAGATCCCAGAGGGATCTCGGCGCCCACCATTGAATGATCTTTATAGGTTCCATGTCAGATTGATCTTTTCCCTACTTTTCCCTTCCGATTCAGAAACAGCCCTCTAGTACTTTTCAAACAAGGGGAACCTATATACAGAATTTAAGATTTAGCTATAATGGCTGTCTGTCGGCCATGTTGTTTTCGTATTGTTCCCAATATGCAAAACTAGGCACTGAGGGGAACCTACATATGACATTTGAAAAAGATCCCTTCAGTACTTTCACAGAAATAGCGATAACAAACTTCAATTGTCAAAATCCGAAATAGCTGCCTGTCGGCCATGTTGTTTTCTGATTAGTCTCAAAATGCAATATGCATAACTAGGCACCGATGGGAACATGCATATGAAATTTTAGAAAGATCCCTTCATTACTTTCTGAGAAATAGCGATAACAAACTTCAATTGTCAAAATCCAAGATGGCTGCCTGTCAGCCATGTTGTTTTCTGATTGGTCTCAAAATGCAATATGCATAACTAGGCACTGAGGGGAACCTGCATATGAAATTTTAGAAAGATCCCTTCATTACTTTCTGAGAAATAGCGATAACAAACTTCAATTGTCAAAATCCAAGATGGCTGCCTGTCAGCCATGTTGTTTTCTGATTGGTCTCAAAATGCAATATGCATAACTAGGCACTGAGGGGAACCTGCATATGAAATTTCAGAAAGATCCCTTCATTACTTTCTGAGAAACAGCGATAACAAATTTTAATTGTCAAAATCCAAGATGGCTGCCTGTCAGCCATGTTGTTTTCTGATTAGTCTCAAAATGCAATATGCATAACCAGGCACAAAGAGGAACCTGCATATGAAATTTGAGAAAGATCCCTTCAGTACTTTCACAGAAATAGCGATAACAAACTTCAATTGTCAAAATCCAAGATGGCTGCCTGTCGGCCATTTTGTTTTCCGATTGGTCCCAAAATGCAATATGCATAACTAGGCACCAAAGGAAACCTACATATAAAATTTGAGAAAGATCCCTTCAGTACTTCCTCAGAAATAGCGTTAACAAACTCCAATTGTCAAAATCCAAGATGGCTGCCTGTCGGCCATGTTGTTTTCGTATTGTTCCCAATATGCAAAACTAGGCACTGAGGGGAACCTACATATGACATTTGAAAAAGATCCCTTCAGTACTTTCACAGAAATAGCGATAACAAACTTCAATTGTCAAAATCCGAAATAGCTGCCTGTCGGCCATGTTGTTTTCTGATTAGTCTCAAAATGCAATATGCATAACTAGGCACCGATGGGAACATGCATATGAAATTTTAGAAAGATCCCTTCATTACTTTCTGAGAAATAGCGATAACAAACTTCAATTGTCAAAATCCAAGATGGCTGCCTGTCAGCCATGTTGTTTTCTGATTGGTCTCAAAATGCAATATGCATAACTAGGCACTGAGGGGAACCTGCATATGAAATTTTAGAAAGATCCCTTCATTACTTTCTGAGAAATAGCGATAACAAACTTCAATTGTCAAAATCCAAGATGGCTGCCTGTCAGCCATGTTGTTTTCTGATTGGTCTCAAAATGCAATATGCATAACTAGGCACTGAGGGGAACCTGCATATGAAATTTCAGAAAGATCCCTTCATTACTTTCTGAGAAACAGCGATAACAAATTTTAATTGTCAAAATCCAAGATGGCTGCCTGTCAGCCATGTTGTTTTCTGATTAGTCTCAAAATGCAATATGCATAACCAGGCACAAAGAGGAACCTGCATATGAAATTTGAGAAAGATCCCTTCAGTACTTTCACAGAAATAGCGATAACAAACTTCAATTGTCAAAATCCAAGATGGCTGCCTGTCGGCCATTTTGTTTTCCGATTGGTCCCAAAATGCAATATGCATAACTAGGCACCAAAGGAAACCTACATATAAAATTTGAGAAAGATCCCTTCAGTACTTCCTCAGAAATAGCGTTAACAAACTCCAATTGTCAAAATCCAAGATGGCTGCCTGTCGGCCATGTTGTTTTCCGATTGGTCCCAAAATGAAATATGCATAACTAGGTACCAAAGGGAACCTACATATGAAATTTGAGAAAGATCCCTTCAGTACTTCCTCAGAAATAGCGATAACAAACTCCAATTGTCAAAATCCAAGATGGCTGCCTGTCGGCCATGTTGTTTTCTGATCGGTCCCAAAATGCAATATGCATATCTAGGCACCAAGAGGAACCTACATATGAAATTTGAGAAAGATCCCTTCAATACTTTCTCAGAAATAGAGATAACAAACTTCAATTGTCAAAATCCAAGATGGCTGCCTGTCGGCCATGTTGTTTTCTGATCGGTCCCAAAATGCAATATGCATAACTAGGCACCAAGGGGAACCTACATATGAAATTTGAGAAAGATCCCTTCAATACTTTCTCAGAAATAGAGATAACAAACTTCAGTTGTCAAAATCCAAGATGGCTGCCTGTCGGCCATGTTGTTTTCCGATCGGTCCCAAAATGCAATATGCACAACTAGGCACCAAGGGGAACCTACATATGAAATTTGAGAAAGATCCCATCAGCACTTTCTCAGAAATAGCGATAACAAGAATTGTTTACGGACGGAGGGACGGAGGGACGGACGGACGGACGACGGACCACGGACGCAGGGCGATTTGAATAGCCCACCATCTGATGATGGTGGGCTAAAAACACAATATCTTTAGGCCGTGGATTAAAAACTACGAAATGTTCAAATAATTGTAAAGTTGATGAAACTTACTACAGAAATTCAAAGATAATTTTCTCAAACAGACATGTTGCTAGCTAAATACTTCAAATGTCTACGTAAAAATAAGTCGAGATCAAAATAACGAGCCCCTTATGTGGCCTCTCCGAGGTCATGCACAAAACGCCATCTATACAAAGGTCAGCTAAATCAGAATTGTAATAATGCTGCCATGGACACGTGGCTCATTGTCCACTATTAAAATGGTTACCGGATTGAGCACATTTCCGTGTTCCCCATATCCCACTCGAGGTGCACAAACATTCTGACCAAGATCCGACTGTCCTAAGTACTCTAGAAATGATGACAAAACCGCCTTTTGACCCGTTCCCATTCCGTAAGAATGAAATAATGCTACTGCGGACACTTGGTTCATTGTCCACCATTAACCTGAATGATTACCTTTCCGTTTTCCCAAAGAAGGCGGTCACCAGTTAGCAGTCACAGGATACATTTACAATGTATTGACTCAGCTCCTAACACTAAATGACGACTATATCCAATATTACTGGATTTATGACTCGTGAGTGATCTTGCACATGCATGAAAATAGTCTATTTGAACTTTAATAACTACAATATTTCCCTACAAATAGTTTTTATCAAAATGGGCTGACATCAAGTACACTGTCATATTGTACATCATTGCAGATATTATTCAACTTATAACAACGATTTCATAAGCAATACATTACACATATGAATTTGTATCTCATAGTTGAGGTACATCATCCAATAAATACTTACGATGGACGATACAACTGGAAACATATACATGGTAATTAAAGTATAATGTACTGTACAGTGGTCGAAAATCATAATGTGCCTATATTGCAATCATGGTGAGATTTAAGATTTGTTACTTGTAAAGAGCAAGTTTTAGTTTCTTAATCCTATGGAAAGATGAAAAGTTCCTCTAAATCAGTCAATGAAAGTTCCTTGTTCAAGTGGCAAATCCTGGTTGGAACGAATATTCATACCCAGCCTACACTGTTCTCAGACAGGGTATGAAATCGCGTGGCCATCATGCTGCTAATAGTGCAGTAAGCCCGCACAGTGAGCGTTTTATGTCCAAATTTTTTTTGAGAACATATATATCAATTATTAATATGATAATTAATATCAATTTCCTATTGCATCACTAATTTGTACAATGTCTGTTTTAGTCAGTCGTTTCGTGTAGTATTTTGTATTCTACGACATGGTTTTACAATGTCGGCATCATTTTAGCGCCTTGAAATCTTTGACATCTATTCATGTATTACAAAACATTTTAATGATCAAGATCGAAAAGAACAAAGATCATGCGCCTCTTAGCCTACATGATGCAACATGTTTGAGGTCAACGTTCGTATTAGTTAGGTTTGGAAAATACTTATGAACAAGAGGCCCATGGGGCCTGTATCGCTCACCTGGTTGGATTAGACCAAATGTCAAAATAATGTTCATATTCAATTTGTTTTATTTGTAAATCTCTAACAATGCTATATATGGTTATAGTGTGGGAAACCGAACTGCTTTAAAGATTAATGAAGTCCAGACTCTCTAAGGTCTGAAAGACCTCAAGAATTGTTTTTAGAATATGCATGCATTCATCACTTTATGACTAGTAGCGATTTAAAGGAATTACCTCGATTTCCTCTATTGGGCCCCACCCTTTTGGCCCCTCGGGGGTCAGAGTCACCAATTATGCCAAAATCTGTTCCCCTTCCCCCAAGGATGTTTCTGACCAAATTGGGTTCAAATCCATTCATAACTTTATGACTAGTAGCGATTTAAAGGAATTACCTCTATTTCCCCTATTGGGCCCCGCCCCTTTGGCCCCTCAGGGGTCAGAGTCACCACTTATGCAAAATCTGTTCCCCTTCCCCCAAGGATGTTTCTGACCAAATTGGGTTCAAATCCACCCTTTCCCCAAGGATGTTTCTGACCAAATTGGGTTCAAATCCATTCATAACTTTATGACTAGTAGCGATTTAAAGGAATTACCTCTATTTCCCCTATTGGGCCCCGCCCCTTTGGCCCCTCGGGGGGTCAGAGTCACCATTTATGCAAAATCTGTTCCCCTTTCCCCAAGGATGTTTCTGACCAAATTGGGTTCAAATCCATTCATAACTTTATGACTAGTAGCGATTTAAAGGAATTACCTCTATTTCCACTATTAGGCCCCGCCCCTTTGACCCCTTTGGGGTCAGAGCCACCATTTATGCAAAATCTGTTCCCCTTCCCCCAAGGATGTCTCTGACCAAATTGGGTTAAAATCCATTCATAACTTTATGACAAGTAGCGATTTAAAGGAATTGCCTCTATTTCCCCTATTGGGCCCGCCCTTTCCGCCCCTTTGGGGTCAGAACCACCATTTATGCAAATTCTGATCCCCTTCTTCCAAAGATGTTTCTGACCAAATTTGGTAAAAATCCAATAAGAACTTTTTTTGTCTAGTAGCAATTTGAAGCAAATGTTGACGGACGGACGGACGGACGCCGCGCCATGACATAAGCTCACCGAACCTTTGGTCCAGGTGAGCTAAAAATGTAAAAGTAGGTAAAAGAACAAAATTTTTACGCCATTCAAAATATTTGATTATTTTTAATTTACAATTTATTGTAATATGCTTTTGTCATACTAAAAGTATTTTTAATATTGGCATTCTATTAAAGTGTTGTTTTTTTCAATTCATTTGCATGTTCTCTCAATGCAGATTTGATTATAGTTATTATCTTAACTTATTTGATGACCGAGTCAGTTTGATTCTCAAATTTGCAGATGTATTTCATAAATTTGACGTTTATGGCAGAATAATTATGAACTTTCGTTTTAGGTCATTTTCCTTGGACCTTGATTAAGAGACCTGTCATATGCAACCTTTTTTTTTATCGGATGGTCACATGACAGGTTTGACAGTAGATCAAATCAAAACCAAATCACCGAACTTATTAAGTATTATGCATAAACAGGTTGGAGATCCACCAACTTCTATATAATACGCAAATCCGCCTAATATACCAGTTGAGGTATAGCCTTGTTACTGAAAATAGCCAAAATCACTTGAAAAATATTTTCATTCAGGATGCATATATTGACCAAGAAACATCACATAAATGCGAAAATAAGATTTATTTCAACGTTTGAAAATACCAAAAATTGATGCAATACTTCCGGTAGAGTAACATCAAGTTTCTCAAAAGTAGACAACACTTTCAGTAAACATTTTTTAGTGAAATATTATTTACCTTGTCGTTAACTGATCCTGATGTGCCGTTAAAATAATTTATTGTAATATTTACTGTTGAAGCAATATTGGCTATTTTAGTAATAAATCCAAACAAGAGGCCCATGGGGCCTGTATCGCTCACCTGGTTGGATTTGACCAAATGTCAAAATAATGTTCATGTTCAATTCGTTTTGTTTGTTAACCTCAAACAATGCTATATTTGGTTATAGCGTGGGTATCCCAACTGCTTTAAAGAAATAATGAAGTCCAGACTCTCTGAGTTTACAACATGCATTTATAACTAGTAGTGATTTAAAGGAATTACCTCTATTTCCAATATGGGGCCCCACCCCTTTTGCCCCTCGGGGGTGCAGAGTCACCATTTATGCAAAATCTGTTCCCCTTCCTCAAAGAATGTTTCTTATTAAATTGGGTTCAAATCCATTCATAAAATTATGACTAGTAGCGATTTAAAGATATTACCTCTGTTTCCCAATTAGGCCCCGCCCCTTTGGTCATTTGGGAGTCAGAGTCATCATTTATGCAAAATCTGTTCCCCTTCCCCCAAGAATGTTTCTGACCAAATTGGGTTGAAATCCATTCATAACTTTATGACTAGTAGCGATTTGAAGGAATTACCACTATTTCCCCATTAGGCCCGCCCCTTTGGCCCCTTGGGGGTCAGAGTAACCATTTATCCAAAATCTGTTCCCCTTCCCTGGAGGATGTTTCTGACTAAATTGGGTTCAAATCCATTCATAACTTTATGACAAGTAGCGATTTTAAGGAATTGCCTCAATTTCCCCTATTGGGCCCCGCCCCTCAGGCCCCTTGGGGGTCAGAGTCACCATTTATGCAAAATCTGTTCCCCTTACCCCAAGAATGTTTCTGACCAAATTGGGTTCAAATCCATTCATAACTTTAGACTAGTAGCGATTTTAAGGAATTACTTCTATTTCCCCTATTGGGACCCGCCCCTTTGGCTCCTAGGGGGTCAGAGTCACCATTTATGCAAAATCTGTTCCCCTTCACATAAGAATGTTTCTGACCAATTTGGGTTTAAATCTATTCATAACTTGATGACAAGTAGCGATTTAAAGGAATTGCCTCAATTTCCCCTATTCGGCCCCGCCCCTCAGGCCCCTTGGGGGTCAGAGTCACCATTTATGCAAAATCTGTTCCCCTTCCCCCAAGAATGTTTCTGACCAAATTGGGTTGAAATCCATTCATAACTTTATGACTAGTAGCGATTTGAAGGAATTACCTCTATTTCCCCAATAGGCCCCGCCCCTTTGGCCCCTTGGGGGTCAGAGTAACCATTTATGCAAAATCTGTTCCCCTTCCCTGAAGGATGTTTCTGACCAAATTCAGGGATCACCATGGCTTCAGATTTTACTATGGAGGAACCTGCGGGGACATTTTCCCAGCGCGCCGCAAGACCATTATTAATTAATTAAAGGGAGATAATTTGTTTACATGAGTTATGTCCCTTTTCATTTTTAGGAAGATGATTTATTGAACAGTAGTTATATTTATATCCCCTTAGAAATTGTTTTGAGAAATAATGATAAACTATTTTAATCATGGTAATATGAATTTATTTATTCAATATGTAAGAAAAATGAATACAGCATTTACCAATCTCTGACTCATCCATATTTGTACATCCTTAAATTAATACATTGCTCATTCTTCATTCTCTTTACCAACTCAGACTTTCTCAAACTCATGGTCTCTCTCTATCTCTCTGTAAGATTACCAATTAAATGTTACTTATACACTTCCAAAGCTCAAGTTTCTTAAAATAATAAGCACTATGATATCACACGAAACACAATAACAATATGTAATGTCACAGCACTAATATAATATGATTTCACAATTGTCAGTCATTTTCACACACAAATTGTCCATTTTCTTACAGCCCAACTTCACACTTCATTGTCCTCAGGATCAAACAATGTGGTGATGGTGATATTTCTTTTTCTGATCTGTGTCCATAGGTCTGCTGTCCTGTTTACAAAACATGCCTACAAATCAAATGAAACATTCAAAGTTAATAAAAATAAATTAATGAAATGTTTAAACATGAAACTTTCACTCTAGGTAAATACTTGGACCTAATCACTGAAAATATTGAAAAAGAATCAATTTTAATTTTTGGTTTTATGATTAAACAAAGTCAGTATATAAGTCACTAATGTGAAATTTGGAAATAATACATTTTTTTATCAAATATCAACTATTAAGTTTGTTTACATTAAATATGTACAGGCCTATAAATCAGTCATATACAAACTAGCCAATAACATTTAAAAAAAAAATAATTTAAAAATTATATTTTTTATTATGACATGTAAGAGATTTATATTATACAAAATACATTTTAGTAACCATTTGACACCTAAATAACTTACCTTCATCTTCGTGGTACTTTAGCCATAAATATTTCTTCATTCAGTCGGTAAAAATGACGATCTGTGTTTTGACTTTGTCGGTGAACAGACCGGGCTAAGCCTTCTGTCGTTTCGGCGAATTCTCGAAAAAATGATTCAATAGACTGCTGCTTTAGTTGTCGCTTCATGATTACAGAATGAAATTATAATCATCGGTCTTTTTGTTCTACAGTTCATGTTACTTTCGTTTTGCAAACTCCTCATTTCTTCACAAACGCAACATCCATGTCACGTGTGTTATAAAGTAATCGGGGTCATATATGCGTTTGACTTTAATTGTCGAAGCCATTGAAGCCTTTATTCGACACAGATCGACCGCTGTCAAAACACAAACACGCGGTTCGTGGCCTGATCAATTAAGCCATCAATTAATATTGGTATGATTGATATAATTACATCGGTTAATTCGTCGGGGTATTGGACGTCCAGGTCATTGAATGAAGTGTCAAAAGTCGCCCTGGCGTGTGAACAGGTAATTAACTGGCCTCAAGCTCTTACCTTTGCAGTCATTAAAACACTACACAGTCGGCGGTATCTGGGGCTCACCACGGGATTAACAGAGTTTTGAATACGAAGATCGGCGGGGCAGATTTTTTTTTACTATGGCGCTACATGATTTTACTATGGCGGGTAGACATTTTACTATGGCGCTGCTCCATAGTAAAACAGCCCGTGGTGATCACTGAAATTGGGTTCAAATCCATTCATAACTTTATGACAAGTAGCGATTTTAAGGAATTGCCTCAATTTCCCCTATTGGGCCCCGCCCCTCAGGCCCCTTGGGGGGTCAGAGTCACCATTTATGCAAAATCTGTTCCCCTTCCCCCAAGAATGTTTCTGATTAAATTGGGTTGAAATCCATTCATAACTTTATGACTAGTAGCGATTTGAAGGAATTACCTCTATTTCCCCATTAGGCCCCGCCCCTTTGGCCCCTTGGGGGTCAGAGTCATCATTTATGCAAAATCTGTTCCCCTTCCCCCAAGAATGTTTCTGACCAAATTGGATTAAAATCCATTCATAACTTTATGACTAGTAGCGATTTAAAGGAATTACCTCAATTTCCCATAATGGGCCCCGCCCCTCAGGCCCCTTGGGGGTCAGAGTCACCATTTATGCAAAATCTGTTCCCCTTCACATAAGAATGTTTCTGACCAATTTGGGTTGAAATCCATTCATAACTTTATGACTAGTAGCGATTTGAAGGAATTACCTCTATTTCCCCAATAGGCCCCGCCCCTTTGGCCCCTTGGGGGTCAGAGTAACCATTTATGCAAAATCTGTTCCCCTTCCCTGAAGGATGTTTCTGACCAAATTGGGTTCAAATATATTCATAACTTTATGACAAGTAGCGATTTTAAGGAATTGCCTCAATTTCCCCTATTGGGCCCCGCCCCTCAGGCCCCTTGGGGGTCAGAGTCACCATTTATGCAAAATCTGTTCCCCTTCCCCCAAGAATGTTTCTGATTAAATTGGGTTGAAATCCATTCATAACTTTATGACTAGTAGCGATTTGAAGGAATTACTTCTATTTCCCCATTAGGCCCCGCCCCTTTGGCCCCTTGGGGGTCAGAGTCACCATTTATGCAAAATCTGTTCCCTTCACATAAGAATGTTTCTGACCAATTTGGGTTTAAAACCATTCATAACTTTATGACAAGTAGCGATTTAAAGGAATTGCCTCAATTTCCCCTATTCGGCCCCGCCCCTCAGGCCCCTTGGGGGTCAGAGTCACCATTTATGCAAAATCTGTTCCCCTTCCCTGAAGGATGTTTCTGACCAAATTGGGTTCAAATCCATTCATAACTTTATGACAAGTAGCGATTTTAAGGAATTGCCTCAATTTCCCCTATTGGGCCCCGCCCCTCAGGCCCCTTGGGGGTCAGAGTCACCATTTATGCAAAATCTGTTCCCCTTCACATAAGAATGTTTCTGACCAATTTGGGTTGAAATCCATTCATAACTTTATGACTAGTAGCGATTTGAAGGAATTACCTCTATTTCCCCAATAGGCCCCGCCCCTTTGGCCCCTTGGGGGTCAGAGTAACCATTTATGCAAAATCTGTTCCCCTTCCCTGAAGGATGTTTCTGACCAAATTGGGTTCAAATATATTCATAACTTTATGACAAGTAGCGATTTTAAGGAATTGCCTCAATTTCCCCTATTCGGCCCCGCCCCTCAGGCCCCTTGGGGGTCAGTCACCATTTATGCAAAATCTGTTCCCCTTCCCCCAAGAATGTTTCTGATTAAATTGGGTTGAAATCCATTCATAACTTTATGACTAGTAGCGATTTGAAGGAATTACCTCTATTTCCCCATTAGGCCCCGCCCCTTTGGCCCCTTGGGGGTCAGAGTCACCATTTATGCAATATCTGTTCCCCTTCCCCCAAGAATGTTTCTGACCAAATTGGATTAAAATCCATTCATAACTTTATGACTAGTAGCGATTTAAAGGAATTACCTCAATTTCCCCATTAGGCCCCGCCCCTTTGGCCCCTTGGGGGTCAGAGTAACCATTTATGCAAAATCTGTTCCCCTTCCCCCAAGAATGTTTCTGACCAAATTGGGTTCAAATCCATTCATAACTTTATGACAAGTAGCAATTTTAAGGAATTGCCTCAATTTCCCCTATTGGGCCCCGCCCCTCAGGCCCCTTGGGGGTCAGAGTCACCATTTATGCAAAATCTGATCCCCTTCTGCCAAGGATGTTTCTGACTAAATTTGGTCAAAATCCAATAAGAACTTTTTGACTAGTAGCGATTTGAAGCAAATGTTGACGGACGACGGCGACGGACGACGGACGACAGACGACGGACGCCGCGCCATGACATAAGCTCACCGGACCTTCGGTCCAGGTGAGCTAAAAAGTACTGCAACCGGCGTGGCAAGCTTGCATGATATATACGCAAGTTGGTGGTTTTCCCCAACCTGATAAGTACATGGAACACATCCTAAAAATGTTAGAAGTCAGCTTTAAAAGCCTTAGAATCATATTCCATTGGCTTTGAGATGGCCCCCAATCAAGCAACGTTGTTACCGTGGACCTGCGACTCCTTTAACCAAAGCTGGCTGTTCTGAAGGTGAAATACAATTGCGTTATTACTGTGCCACCCCATCACCTTTAACTATAACATTCTTATGTCTGGAGATCATATTTAAATGATACAAGTACCTCTAATATGTATTCAAAGTATATTTCCCCATGTTTTTGTTTTTGTTTGAAAAAACACCAGTTTGTGTTAAGTTATTCCTATAGTCTTTTGAATGACAGAAATTAAGTAGCCCACTTTTTTCAGGAAGACTATTTATTTATACCATGGGACACCGTTTCATCTTAAAAGGAAACCATTTATGTTTATGAATGAAATAATTTTCCTATTAAAAGTCTTTTCTTCAAGGTCACAACAAAATTAAAAGATGTTTAGCCCTTTAGTAAAAAGTCATGCACATACCTAACTTCAGTTAAAAACGATATCCACCATTGCATGATCTATTGGAAGAGTCTGTCTAAAGTGTCTATTTGTTGGTATTTTAGACGAGTTTATTGGTCCACTACAAAGGTAAGGTCACGCTGGGTGACCTCATCTTGACTGAAGACAGAAGGGAAGCGACAGGGAAGGTCGCACCCCCCACTGGGACGGTCTCGCCACATATGCCTCTGTGTGTAATATACATGTATATGTACAATGAACAAAACGAGGTATCCCTTCGTCGCCCTGTGTTATGCGTCAAATGAAGGGGGTCAAACCTTCAACATTCACTTGTTGCTTGCGATAAGGAAAGCACCTGCATATCGATTAAATCAATGGATAATTCGATAACCGTTCACGGTTTTCATTATTTATACAACATGGCCATTAATTTGTGTTAAATCTGCAGTACATGTACGCAGTTTTATATTTGGCAATTACCGGTAATGTAGCAATTGCATAGGTATAACAAGTGAATCCCAATTAGCGCGGTCCCCACCAATATAATTATAAACCAACACTCGAGTGATAACCGCATTATCGAAGAATATATATTGTGGACTTTTTGGTACATGTATGTGGACTTTATGGTATGACGTGATTAAGACATATACATTGTATTCATTATTAATATAGGTGGAATAAGTATGTGGTGACCGTCTTTATTCATAAGCATGGAAATACGAGACGACGCCATCCAAAAACATTTCAACAATTTTAAGCATTCCAGTAAATTTTACAAACCCCAGAAATATTCCCTCGAAACGTCGTTCATGATGAAGGATGAAATGAGTTTTCTTGAATGGAAACACTAGACAGCAAGATGGTGACTCGGTGCAGCCGACTCAGTAACACACGTCTGCTGAAACTGCTTGGAAATCACTGAGTGACGACGCCTCGTGGCAAGCTCTCCTATCACACAGACTCTCTGCACGTGATATTCGTGATAGTGAACGAAATTCGCGCCAAAACGTCAAACTTCCTGTTCCGTTTTAGCACGTCTCTGGGTTTAGGACCGCGCCTGACATCCTCTAATATATAAAATGGGGAGCAGGTACACGTTTCCCAGCAACATTATAGAGCCTATAAGTATCTATACAAGAGGACAGAATTTAAACAATTATTTTATAAAATGGGAGTTTAGGACGGGTAGAGACGTAAGGAATATGAATGGAGGAGAGAATATAAAAGTCTCCTCTATCATTTACAGTTGATGAAGAATATAGTTAGGATATTTTTTTACGAATATTTATAAAGAATTGTTTTAAACTGAATTAATTATCTTTCCCGACCTAGCTGAAATCAGTTGACACACTAACAATTCCACGTTCAAAGCACAGGGACTTGAGAATTACAGTCGACATGTATTTGGACCTCCCCTAGTGTGTATAATAATATTGAGTATAAGAATATAAGATTAAAATTTGGCAAAAATGACATCCCCGGTGGTCATGACCACCGGGGATGTCATTATGTGATTACATATCTGAAACCAATGCTATTTAGTTCTCTGTTATAACAGAGACGTATATATCACGTCTCTGGTTATAATAATTTTGTTAACTCATAAACGTAATAAATATTATCTTATTCTGTGATGTCATTGACAAGTTGTACAGCCAAATGTTGACTTTATTATCGGGAAAACAGTATAAATCTAATAATTTTATTCTATTCTTTGCGTCACGTACTTCGATCAGATTCACAAGTCCATGTGAATTGTATCAATCATTTGGCGCTAGATGTCATTGTTTGAGGTCTATCGCAAAACAAAGCCCAACAATGTACTTATTTATAATATGTACTAAAAAGTCTCTGATACAGCATACACACAATCAGGAACCGTCGGCACTTTCCGTAAACGAGAAGTTTTCTCGTTTACGGAAAGTGCCGACGGTTCCCGATTGAGCATTAATTTTCATCACGTGACATACAAATATATACATTTGTATGTTAAAGATGAATTTTATTTTATTTTACTTACTTGAATTCGAACCCAAGAAATGAATTAATGAATATTCAATCAATGTGCCTGACTATAGGTATCGTCACATCATACTAGGGGATAGTTATATTGGTACCACTTAATTTAGTGTTCTGTATACATTATGATATTTCCAATTTGTTCATGTTTTGTTATCAAATTACATCGATAAAAGTGATAATCAAGTTGAATTGAATTAAATTGGCCACCAGCTCATACGTTTAATTTCTTATGCGAGATTATCCCTCTGGTTTGAAACTGTTGCCGAGTACAGAAAAGGCCAAGTCCATATTTACTTCCAATATGATTGGTCGTTGTACCAGCCACTTCGTGGGAATTGTACATGAAAATTAAGTTGTCCGTCTACTTTGATTGGCTTGCTATTATTCTTAATTTTATTTACGCAGTGATTGGATATCGGCTGTCTGATGTCACCATTTATTGAGGTAACATTTGGGAAATTATTTGCATGTGAAAATCAGAGACTTCCGAATATAATCATACAGGATTGTTCTGTTATTCTACACACGACTGTGTTATAGTTTGGTGGTGTTGTATCGGAGAGACATGTGTATCACAGGGGCTTGGCACGATTTTCCAAATGATAGTCCATATATATGTATATAGTATACATATATATATAGACTATCATTTGGAAAATCGTGCCAAGCCCCTGTGATGTGTATGATGTCGCTCTTGGATGCTCTTAACACCAAATTACATCTGTCATAAAAAAATTCTTAGCATAACTACGCAAGCTTCAACACACCCATCTATCTTAAACTTTACTAATAACACAGGCGTCTGCTTCTGGTTAATATTTATAGTAAAAATATTAGCCCCTACTCCTACTATATCAACGTTAAAATATTATAGGAGTAAGGACTATTGCGCTGGGGCTTCGGTCATGGCTGGTCTTGGCGATTCTCGACCCCCAATCGTCAAGCTATTGCTATATATCTTACTGACAGTGTAACAGATATACTTTAATCTGTGATAACTGTCTCGCCATGTCCAGATAGACTTTCATCTGTGATTACTGTCCCAACATGTCCAGATAGACTTTCATCTGTGATAACTGTCTCACCATGTCCAGATATACTTTCATCTGTGATAACTGTCCCACCATGTCCAGATAGACTTTCATCTGTGATAACTGTCTCACCATGTCCAGATAGACTTTCATCTGTGATAACTGTCTCACCATGTCCAGATATACTTTCATCTGTGATAACTGTCCCACCATGTCCAGATAGACTTTCATCTGTGATAACTGTCTCACCATGTCCAGATATACTTTCATCTGTGATAACTGTCCCACCATGTCCAGATAGACTTTCATCTGTGATAAC
Source organism: Pecten maximus (assembly GCF_902652985.1). Classification (NCBI taxonomy): domain Eukaryota; kingdom Metazoa; phylum Mollusca; class Bivalvia; order Pectinida; family Pectinidae; genus Pecten; species Pecten maximus. The sequence continues at coordinate 28,562 of NW_022979403.1, forward strand.
TGTCCCACCATGTCCAGATAGACTTTCATCTGTGATAACTGTCTCACCATGTCCAGATATACTTTCATCTGTGATAACTGTCCCACCATGTCCAGATAGACTTTCATCTGTGATAACTGTCCCACCATGTCCAGATAGACTTCCATCTGTGATAACTGTCTCACCATGTCCAGATAGACTTTCATCTGTGATAACTGTCCCACCATGTCCAGATAGACTTTCATCTGTGATAACTGTCCCACCATGTCCAGATAGACTTCCATCTGTGATAACTGTCTCACCATGTCCAGATAGACTTTCATCTGTGATAACTGTCCCACCATGTCCAGATAGACTTCCATCTGTAATAACTGTCCCACCATGTACAGATAGACTTTCATCTGTAATAACTGTCTCACCATGTCCAGATAGACTTTCATCTGTGATAACTGTCCCAGCATGTCCAGATAGACTTTCATCTGTGATAACTGTCTCACCATGTCCAGATAGACTTTCATCTGTGATAACTGTCCCACCATGTCCAGATAGACTTTCATCTGTGATAACTGTCTCACCATGTCCAGATAGACTTTCATCTGTGATAACTGTCCCACCATGTCCAGATAGACTTTCATCTGTGATAACTGTCCCACCATGTCCAGATAGACTTTCATCTGTGATAACTGTCCCACCATGTCCAGATAGACTTTCATCTGTGATAACTGTCCCACCATGTCCAGATAGACTTTCATCTGTGATAACTGTCCCACCATGTCCAGATAGACTTTCATCTGTGATAACTGTCTCACCATGTCCAGATAGACTTTCATCTGTGATAACTGTCCCACCATGTCCAGATAGACTTCCATCTGTAATAACTGTCCCACCATGTCCAGATAGACTTTCATCTGTAATAACTGTCTCACCATGTCCAGATAGACTTTCATCTGTGATAACTGTCCCAGCATGTCCAGATAGACTTTCATCTGTGATAACTGTCTCACCATGTCCAGATAGACTTTCATCTGTGATAACTGTCCCACCATGTCCAGATAGACTTTCATCTGTGATAACTGTCTCACCATGTCCAGATAGACTTTCATCTGTGATAACTGTCCCACCATGTCCAGATAGACTTTCATCTGTGATAACTGTCCCACCATGTCCAGATAGACTTTCATCTGTGATAACTGTCCCACCATGTCCAGATAGACTTTCATCTGTGATAACTGTCTCGCCATGTCCAGATAGACTTTCATCTGTGATAACTGTCCCACCATGTCCAGATAGACTTTCATCTGTAATAACTGTCTCACCATGTCCAGATAGACTTTCATCTGTGATTACTGTCCCACCATGTCCAGATAGACTTTCATCTGTGATTACTGTCTCACCATGTCCAGATAGACTTTCATCTGTGATAACTGTCCCAGCATGTCCAGATAGACTTTCATCTGTGATAACTGTCCCAGCATGTCCAGATAGACTTTCATCTGTGATAACTGTCCCACCATGTCCAGATAGACTTTCATCTGTGATAACTGTCCCACCATGTCCAGATAGACTTTCATCTGTGATAACTGTCCCACCATGTCCAGATAGACTTTCATCTGTGATTACTGTCATGTCCAGATAGACTTTCATCTGTGATAACTGTCTCACCATGTCCAGATAGACTTTCATCTGTGATTACTGTCATGTCCAGATAGACTTTCATCTGTGATAACTGTCCCAGCATGTCCAGATAGACTTTCATCTGTGATAACTGTCTTACCATGTCCAGATATACTTTCATCTGTGATTACTGTCTCACCATGTCCAGATAGACTTTCATCTGTGATAACTGTCCCACAATGTCCAGATAGACTTTCATCTGTGATAACTGTCTCACCATGTCCAGATAGACTTCCATCTGTGATTACTGTCCCACCATGTCCAGATAGACTTTCATCTGTGATAACTGTCTTACCATGTCCAGATAGACTTTCATCTGTAATAACTGTCCCAGCATGTCCAAATAGACTTTCATCTGTGATTGCTGTCATGTCCAGATAGACTTCCATCTGTGATAACTGTCCCACCATGTCCAGATAGACTTTCATCTGTAATAACTGTCTCACCATGTCCAGATAGGCCTTCAATTGTGATAACTGTCATGTCCAGATAGACTTTCATCTGTGATAACTGTCCCACCATGTCCAGATAGACTTTCATCTGTGATTACTGTCCCACCATGTCCAGATAGACCTTTAATTGTGATTGTCCGAACTCATTTTAACTGTCTCGTACTCCGAGCACGGTTTCAGATTGGGAAAACACCCCATTCTACTTTCATCGGGAACTTTTGTTCTTTTGAATGCTGTAAAACATAATGTAGAGACAACTGCTTTTAGAGGTCTGTCTTCTTTATTGGTCCGAATCAAAGTGACACAAATTCAGTGTTTACAATCAATGACACATATCAAATGTACATACAAGAAAATTAAAATAAAGATCCAACATCTAATGAGCTTCAATTGATTTTTACAAATTCGAAGGGAAACAACAGACATAATAACTTACAAAACTATTCGAAATAAGAATGATTACACACAACTGACTTTCACAATTTGGGGAAAATTAGCAAAACATTCAAATATATGGTAGAACTCGTTTGACAGTAAGAGGGATGATGAAGGATATTTTCACTTTTAAAAATGATAACTTAAGTTACATGTATAATCTGTTTCTGTGTTTTGTAATATTTTAAACATTTATCCTTGCTGAATATTGTCACTTATTACTAAATTTCATTAAAAGGTACTTATCTGAAGTTAATTAAGTTTCATTACAATAAACAAGAAAGTTTCCGGTTTATAAAAGTTATTTCCGGTTTATGAAAGCAACTTCCGGTTCATGAAATTAACTTCCGGTTTATAAAAGTAACTTCCGGTTTATGAAAGTAACTACCGGTTTATAAAGGTTTAATTCCTGTTAGCACATTAAATAGGAACAATAATATATGTAGCATACTAAGTGTTATAACTGAATAATAGAGACTTGAATTATAAAACATTTGGTAATTAATAAGTTTTAAAACAAATGTATTGCGCTATCAATATAAAAATTGATGAATAAGAAAATCACTGAAATTACAGAGGAGAAATTGATAATTTGTTAACCGAATAAAATAGTTATGAGTGAAGATAGTTATTCGTAAAAGTTGTAATCAAATGTTAAGCAAATAATTAATTCGCCTAAGGAAAATCTACAAATTAGAGTATTCTATAGTAAGTTAACCTGTTTATTTCAATATGTGGTAATTTAAATTATAGATCAATCAGTATGTTACATATCAAATAATAATAGTAGCCATATTTCCAAATCAGGCCTTTTCTACAGAGATATCTCTGATAAATATTAATCATTCAACTATCTGGAAGTATCTATTTTCTATAACAGGGGAGACAACTTTAATTTATTTTTCTTAACAGAGGAGCTGTCTCATTATCCCTAATTAGATATTATCAATTAATAATCTACTTATATAGTATCCACAGAGATGTTTGCCCACAGAGACAAAATCTAAATGCTCGATACATTTCATATTGTATATAACATCAGTAGATTAACAAAATTTAAAGCATATAAGCAGATAATAAACCTGAACAATAAACTTTGATTAACAGTACAAACTATAGCCAGTGATGCCTCTTGTGCTCTCAGCGACAATGGAAAGAAGTGTATTAATCAAGTTTACAATATTGACATTTATAACAACAGTTACCTGTTTTATAAAACATATATCCAACCTTCAGCATGTCTATTACTTAAGAAAACACTTGAGATTTCCTCTCCCAGACTGTCATTTATCTTGAACGCAGGAAACGCGCTGAACAACAAAGGGGGGTAACTCGCGTCACCCGCCTAAGTTATTTGGCTGTATGCCAGTAATTACAAAGTGGCCAAGTTTGCAATAATTACTAACTACTGGGAATATGATCCAAAGATAGTAGATTCATATTTTAAATAACAAACATGCTTCCAGTGTAGGATTTAACAAATAATACACATAATATTTAGACAAGATTGACAGGAAACAAACTAATTGAAATATCAATTAATTTCCTATTAAAAATCATAGTTTTGGATATCATTGATAATAATTTGTACATTAATTCAACATTTGAAACATAGCAAATTATAACAAATTGAACATACAAAATATAAAATATATTGTGCTCACCTGTAAAACATAATGTAGAGACAACTGCTTTTAGAGGTCTGTCTTCTTTATTGGTCCGAATCAAAGTGACCAAGACAGTTGACCGAAACAGCGTCTCCGGACAGGTGAGCATGCGCAATCGCATGGACAATTAAATGGTAAAACAAACAAATCCCTGAACCCGGGCGGATGGGCCCTTATACATTACATAACACGCTTACGTTAAAAGCAATTAGTCACCTTGGGATAATTATGTACAAAGATGCCAAAACCAGTGTCCGGTTTGGACAAAGGCGAGTATTAGATAAAAGACCCGACATCATTAGCTCAACAGATTTGAATTAGGGGTTCGAGCAATAAAATCTGTGGCATGGAAAGCTATTCTTTGTTCCATTTCTGAAGACACTAATTAGAGCGACTGATAAAATCTTTCATGACAAGAACTGGATAATATGCTGTGTTTGCTAAGATTATATGTAAACCAGTTTTACAGTCTTACACCCTGTCATGAACTTATAAAATTATTTACAATTTCTGAATTACAAGATATCAAATATAAAATAAAACACAGTTTTCCACTATGAAACTACTGACATCAGAGACGCACATACATGTATGTACTTCCCTGGCTGACATATTGTAACCTGATACAGCTACATCGACGACATATCCCTTTTCATTGTGTTTAAGAATTAAAGATGCTGTATTGCCGTATAAAGACTAATTATAATCGATTAAAAACAAGAACAGACTGTTGTATTTTTTATACAATTACAAATGTTACATGCCTTGTACAATTAACTCCAAGTATTAGTTTTTAATAAGTTAATTCCTGTAATCTTATCATTTAGGTATCCCATGCATGTTGCAACTAGAGAAGGACAGATCATCAAGGGCCTCGTCGGACTTTTAGGCAATATATTATAACCATCAATAAGTCATGTGTCCGTAAGGTTGACGTCTCATCTTTTGACTTTAAACACAATCGCAAGGAAGCTCAAGTTACCACCAACCTGCATATTTACTGGGCCTACGAAAACGAAAATAACAGTTTAAAACTTCTTTGTTAGTTTTGATTTTGATCATTAGCTTTTGATTCTTTGGTCAGTTGACTTCTTAAAAAACTCCGACCAACTTTGCTTCATGTCATAGCAAAATTTTCACTAAAATGGACCTTGACCTATGACCAAGTGATCTTGACCTTTGCCCTTCTTTGTTTCACCTTAGCATGTATTTTTGTAAATCAGTCGATAAATACTTAAATTAGCAGCCGAGAATTCAATTTGAGGACGGACAGACATCATAGTAGTGATTGCTATGGGGTACCGTATCTCTGATACGGGGCCCTAAAAAACTATAAAAAGATATAAAATAAAATAACTTGTAATGATATTTTCTTGTAAACATTTACACAACCTCCTTTTGCTCCACAAATTTAACAAAATGAAAAAATATATAGACATTATAAACACCAAAATGTCTACGAAGAATCAATCATTTATGATAGAAAATGTGATTGTTACTTTTACAATCTGATTAAAATCAGCTGTTACATGGCTACGTTTACTATGCACTATCAGGCGTAGTGCATAGCGCATAGTAAACGTAGCCATGTGACAGCTGATTTTAATCAGATTGGTTACTTTTATTTCCAATGGTCAGTTGTACGTTTGAAAACGTTTGATATAAAGATGTGAAACAATAAGAAAAATAATAAATACTTCAATATGAGCTATACACCAACGTATCTCATCTTATTCATGGTTAACGAGATTTTTTTATGGACTATTTTTCGGTGTCAAAAATGTCATCTCCACCCCTTTTAAATTATATCACTGCTTCTGTGGCAAAACTAGTGACTGTCGTGACCAGTGTTTGGTTTTTGTAATGATGTGCCTTAATTATGATCACAAAATTGATTGACCGTGCCCGGCCACGTGTATATATACACGTCCCTGTCGTGTTAAATGAATCACCTTAGGGTCCAGAGTAGCAGGACCACCTGGGTCCCTGTAATACACAGATGTGACCACCCCATTCCTCCTCATGCCCAAGGGCAGCTAATCCTACCAGGTGGCGATATTCACACCTCCAATACCTAAATATGATATGTATAATCCACTGTTATTTAGCATGGTAAACTGATCGAGTTGGTTCACAGACATTTACATGTATTTCCAAGAAGGGAAAGTCTGTTGTTGACTATATCACTGTACCTCACCAACAGATAAGTGCCGTTACAGATTTTGAGACTGTTTTAGTGTCTGATATTGTAAATATTTTGAATTTGACTGACATTGAATAAAATACCAGACTATTCTCTCCTACATCATGTATGTTAACAAATACAGAGTGACTACACTGAATCAGAGACGTATATATCGCTTACGGCTCTGACAGAATTGAGTGATACTATGATAAACAAAAATGAAAAAAGGAATGTTCGTACAAAAAGCCCTAAACAGGTATGATACCAGGTGTATGACAGATAGTTTTTAAGTGTGATGAATATTTTATGAATGGACTTTTAAGAAACTATTGATAAGATAGAGTCTGATGTAGTTTTAAAGAAAGATATTAACAGTGCCTTCTCTATGAAAGGCCGTTCATGTCAAAAACGAGATACATTTAACGCGTACGCATTTAACGAGTTAAACACATTTAACGCGTTAAACATAACATTTAACGCGTTAAAACTAGCTTAACGCGTTTAAACTAGTTTTAACGCGTTACAATGTTTTCCTGGAATTTTAACGCGTTAAATTTGTTACTTAACTACCAAATCACTGAACAAAATGCTACTTCGCGTCGGTGAGTGCAGACACAATTAGGAACGTCAGTAAACAATGTGACGTCATCAGAATGTACAGCAATGACCTTTAACGCGTTAAAGCTTTACGCGTTAAGTCTTAACGCGTTAAATGTGTTTAACGCGTTAAATGCTAACGCGTTAAATATATCTCGTTTTTGACATGAACGGCCTTTCATACTTCTCTAACTTTAAAAAAAATTGCTCATACCAGGGATAACATATTATTTGTCCCTGCTCAGTCTGAGGTGAAGTTGAAACTTGGCGAAATAAGCATGTAAAATATACTGCAAAGTCTATGGGGGATTAAGGCCAAGGGAAATAACTCTTATAAAAAAGCATTTCTCTAATGGTCTTACACTCGTGAAAAATATCAAAATATTAGCCACACGAGTGAAATACATTTGGTATTACTGAAGATACTGTTCTGTTTTTTTTTTTTTTTACATTTTTATAGCAATATATACCAGATCAGTTTTTAACTTTTTTCATTGTCGTTTGTATCAGAGACATATATAGATATAAATGTCTCTGTTTGTATACAGGGTTTTGATTATTCAAATAAGAAAAAGTAAATTTTGTCACTAGTGCAAAAAATCACTTTGATTAATTTTCGATATTTCACTGCTAAAAGCGTATTAAACTGATGGTCCCATTTCCCCAAAACGGACCCCATATATATACAAGTTTCGTAGTTTCTTTTACTCGAGGGGTTGAGGCAGATTGGATACATGTACATTGACTATATGTAGGTATATGCCGCCCCCCCCCCCCCCCCCCCCCACCCTACCCACACACACACACACACACACCTAAATTAGCCAGTGGGTACAGATAATTTGCTGGAAAAATTATTAAAGACGTTATTTTTAAAACGAAAAGTAATTTAAAAGTTAAAATAGACAACTGATCATTTTGCAGGCCCAACATCAATATACATGAAGATTGGATCATCCAGTAGCCAGACATTCCGGATACTAATTGGCAGGCTATGTGACGACAGCTTTATCTGGGAGTCATTTTCAAACTCAGTAACTTTATGTCAGGCCGTTTCATATGTTTGTGTACCGTGGCTTTTTTTCGGCCGCTTTTTGATACAAAAATATGCAAAAGCGACTGATCTGCTTTCACATCTTTCTGTACCGTACTATGGAAAAAACTGTAGCATGAAAAAAGTGTTACAGTTTTTTCATTTCATTTTGCCATGCTCTTGTCGGCCATCGTAGTCTTGAGTAACACTTAAAAAGAATATTCGATTTCTGAAAATAACGATATCGAAAGTAGAACTAGAATTTACGGGATTCCTGGTAAGTTGGAAATTCCCTGTTGCTATTTCTGATCAACCAATCAGGATCGTCTGATTTGCAAATATCTAATCACGTGAGAGTCGCTCCCAGACGGACAGCAAAGTCGGAGAAGGATATGGATCAGCCTTGTCTATAAGATGGCCAGCGACAACTTCAGAGAATCGCTACAGCCGTTCTGTATACAAGTGGAAGGATTTTCGTCTGATACAAACGAGAACCAAGTGAAACAGATATTCCAACATTGTTTAAAACTAGAACAAATTGCGGGCGTACAACTTAATCAAACAAAATGGCTGATATTGTTTCATGATAAAGTTGGTAAGAATGTGAAGGCGTTTATTTATTATGTAATGTCGCTTTAAAAATATAATTGCCATCATCTAATTGAAACATTTTCAATGGTCTGCTGACGTCATTCAAATGTTTCGAATCTTTAAGAAAAAAACTCAGTGTCTTAAAACACCTGAAATCAAAAACGAAAGTAGAAATTCCATTTGCATGAACGGGTGTTTTTTCTTCAAATTCAGCAGTCTATTGAGGTAATTCATACATGTACTTTTATATATTTCGAATGCGTCGAAAAATGTTCCAGTGTTTAACCTCATAAATCAAAAACGAAAGTAGAAATTTGTTATATACCTTTCGAGCAGATGTAGTATGGGTGTTCCGTCTAATAGGTGTCACTCTTAGTTTGGCATGCTAAGCCATATGCTAATTCATATGAGAATACCCAGGTTATATCCCCTTTCATTCTTTGAATCCGGCTATATGCATGTCTCCTCCCCTTAACCTTTGTACCTTATGTTTTTACCCACACATACATTATGTAACACCAATATATAAGCTTACAAGGTCAAGTGGGCTGTCTTGAGCAATTGGCCACCTGTGCTTCATCAGACAGTCGGAAATTATCAAATGGTATGTTAATTACCAGAGCAAAGCTCGAAAAGCGCCAAGGCGGTTATGGGCCAACACTGCGTTGGCAAAATAAACAAAAAGCAAAGCAAAATCCAACCATAAAATCGATCCGATACTGGGCAAAATACAACTGCAAATGCAGTTTTTCGACCACGTTTTTCTGGAAACCTCTGACAAACATCAATTTCTTATGTGTATATTGTCCAGGCGTATATGGGCTGTCGTAATAAAGTACAGTATTAACAACAGACATATACTCTATACTCTGAGCTGAATTTTATAGACTATGGTAGCACACTACAGTAGGACAGGCTGGCCATGGGCGATTTTTTTGTTAAGCAAACAACTCCTGTATTATGATATGCATAAAAAATGAAAAAAATAAATGCACACTATAATTGGTATATTCAGTATGAAGTATTACAAGCAGGCTTCACATTTGTTAAAACAATAATTAATAAATTGGTTCCGGATTTTAAATTTCCGGATTTTCCGAAAGTGTGTTTACACAGGAAATTTAGTTTTGCCTACAGCGAAAAATGGAAGCCCATCGAAAAGGTAAGATAGCAGAAAAACTTAATTTACAACATATGTCAAAACAAGATTGATTCTGTCTTTGGGATAGAGATATTTAATTTCAAATAGGTTTCAGAAAATAAATTGTGTAGAGAATTGTGTCATTTTGGGTCAAATATAATATTTTGCAATTTTTGAGCATTTTTAGCCCACCATCATCAGATGGTGGGCTATTCAAATCGCCATGCGTCCGTGGTCCGTGGTCCGTCCGGCCGTCCCTCCGTCCGTAAACAATTCTTGTTATCGCTATTTCTGAGAAAGTACTGAAGGGATCTTTCTCAAATTTCATATGTAGGTTCCCCTTGGTGCCTAGTTATGCATATTGCGTTTTGAGACCAATCGGAAAACAACATGGCCGACAGGCAGCCATCTTGGATTTTGACAATTGAAGTTTGTTATCGCTATTTCTGAGAAAGTACTAAAGGGATCTTTCTCAAATTTCATATGTAGGTTCTCCTTGGTGCCTAGTTATGCATATTGCGTTTTGAGACCAATCGGAAAACAACATGGCCGACAGGCAGCCATCTTGGATTTTGACAATTGAAGTTTGTTATCGCTATTTCTGAGAAAGTACTGAAGGGATCTTTCTCAAATTTCATATGTAGGTTCCCCTTGGTGCCTAGTTCTGCATATTGCGTTTTGAGACCAATTGGACAACAACATGGCCGACAGGCAGCCATCTTGGATTTTGACAATTGAAGTTTGTTATCGCTATTTCTGAGAAAGTACTGAAGGGATCTTTCTCAAATTTCATATGTAGGTTCCCCTTGGTGCCTAGTTATGCATATAGCGATTTGAGACCAATCGAAAAACAACATGGCCGACAGGCAGCCATCTTGGATTTTGACAATTGAAGTTTGTTATCACTATTTCTGAGAAAGTACTGAATGGATCTTTCTGAAATTTCATATGTAGGTTTCCCTTGGTGCCTAGTTATGCATATTGCGTTTTGAGACCAATTCGAAAACAACATGGCCGACAGGCAGCCATCTTGGATTTTGACAATTGAAGTTTGTTATCGCTATTTATGAGAATGTACTGAATGGATCTTTCTCAAATTTCATATGTAGGTTCCCCTTGGTGCCTAGTTATGCATATTGCGTTTTGAGACCAATTCGAAAACAACATGGCCGACAGGCAGCCATCTTGGATTTTGACAATTGAAGTTTGTTATCGCTATTTATGAGAATGTACTGAATGGATCTTTCTGAAATTTCATAAGTAGGTTTCCCTTGGTGCCTAGTTATGCATATTGCGTTTTAGACCAATCTTAAAACAACATGGCCGACAGGCAGCCATCTTGGATTTTGGCAATTTAAGTTTGTTATCACTATTTCGGAGAAAGTACTGAATGGATCTTTCTGAAATTTCATATGTAGGTTTCCCTTGGTGCCGAGTTATGCATATTGCGTTTTGAGACCAATCAGAAAACAACATGGCCGACAGGCAGCCATCTTGGATTTTGACAATTGAAGTTTGTTATCGCTATTTCTGAGAAAGTACTGAAGGGATCTTTCTCAAATTTCATATGTAGGTTCCCCTTGGTGCCTAGTTATGCATATTGCGTTTTGAGACCAATCGGAAAACAACATGGCCGACAGGCAGCCATCTTGGATTTTGACAATTGAAGTTTGTTATCACTATTTCTGAGAAAGTACTGAATGGATCTTTCTGAAATTTCATATGTAGGTTTCCCTTGGTGCCTAGTTATGCATATTGCGTTTTGAGACCAATTCGAAAACAACATGGCCGACAGGCAGCCATCTTGGATTTTGACAATTGAAGTTTGTTATCGCTATTTATGAGAATGTACTGAATGGATCTTTCTCAAATTTCATATGTAGGTTCCCCTTGGTGCCTAGTTATGCATATTGCGTTTTGAGACCAATTCGAAAACAACATGGCCGACAGGCAGCCATCTTGGATTTTGACAATTGAAGTTTGTTATCGCTATTTATGAGAATGTACTGAATGGATCTTTCTGAAATTTCATATGTAGGTTTCCCTTGGTGCCTAGTTATGCATATTGCGTTTTAGACCAATCTTAAAACAACATGGCCGACAGGCAGCCATCTTGGATTTTGGCAATTTAAGTTTGTTATCACTATTTCGGAGAAAGTACTGAATGGATCTTTCTGAAATTTCATATGTAGGTTTCCCTTGGTGCCGAGTTATGCATATTGCGTTTTGAGACCAATCAGAAAACAACATGGCCGACAGGCAGCCATCTTGGATTTTGACAATTGAAGTTTGTTATCGCTATTTCTGAGAAAGTGCTGAATGGATCTTTCTGAAATTTCATATGTAGGTTCCCCTTGGTGCCTAGTTATGCATATTGCGTTTTGAGACCAATCGGAAAACAACATGGCCAACAGGCAGCTATCTTGGATTTTGACAATTGAAGTTTGTTATCGCTATTTCGGAGAAAGTACTGAATGGATCTTTCTGAAATTTCATATGTAGGTTTCCCTTGGTGCCGAGTTATGCATATTGCGTTTTGAGACCAATCAGAAAACAACATGGCCGACAGGCAGCCATCTTGGATTTTGACAATTGAAGTTTGTTATTGCTATTTCTGAGAAAGTGCTGAATGGATCTTTCTGAAATTTCATATGTAAGTTTCCCTTGGTGCCTAGTTATGCATATTGCGTTTTGAGACCAATCGGAAAACAACATGGCCAACAGGCAGCTATCTTGGATTTTGACAATTGAAGTTTGTTATCGCTATTTCTGAGAAAGTACTGAAGGGATCTTTCTCAAATTTCATAGTGAGGTTCCCCTTGGTGCCTCGTTATGCTTATTGCATTTTGAGATCAATTGGACAACAATATGGCCGACAGACCGCCATCTTGGATTTTGACAATTGAAGTTTGTTATCTCTATTTCTCAAAGTACTGAATGGATCTTTCTCAAATTTCATAAGTAGGTTCCCCTTGGTATTGCATTTTTGGACCAGTCTGTCCTGAAAACAACCTGACAAACAAACAGCCATTATCGTTAAATCTCAAATTTCTTATATAGCTAGGATTCCCTTGTTTGAAAAGTACTGGAGGGATGTCTCAATTTGCACAGATTAGTAAAATGAAGGGAAAAGTAGAGAAAAGATCAATCTGACATGGAACCTATGAAGATCATTCAATGGTGGGCGCCAAGATCCCTCTGGGATCTCTTGTTAAGCTGTTACCATGGTATTCACAGCTCTAAAAATTACAGAAAATATAAGTTTACTTATCCTTCAGAGCTGTATTAAAATTGCAAATGTTGTACAGATTACAAATACATTACTGAGGTAATATGTAGGGTTAACTGGCAATGTTTACATATCTAAAACATGTGCCATATTTTTCAGAATTGGGCATTTTTACTGTACTCTGCTACCTATACATTTAACTATAGCAGGAGATGCCCATCCAGCCCTAAGTTGAATGTTCTAATATTAATTCCCCAAAAAGAAACCTTGGGGCTGAACAAGCTCTATATACACCTCTGTCACCATGTACATGTTGCTAGCATTACCCTATATTTACATGACAGCTAATATAACTGTTTCCACGATAATGATGGTTCTGTCCTGGGTCTCTTTATGTATCTGGCTCTGATGTTAAAACGGTAGATTTACCCTTTCTCTCCTGGACATGGTCTCTCCTGGTGAGCTGTCCAGCCCTGTCTGCCTTGCACATGTATTTCTTCAATGAGTTTTGTGTCTGCTATTATATTGCCTTTAATACACATGTAAAATCTCCGACTTTTAAATATTCCAGGCAGTTCTTTTTGGCAGATCCTCCAACTCCAGCCAATGGGAATGGGCACAATATCATCCTGCTTGACAATAACGATTATTTCCAATTTGTCTGACTATCAGTGTAAATACTATCTGAGAAAATGAGAAAAATCCCAATAATTAACATTCTATATATCACGCCTTAATTAAGTCATTGAAACAAACCACTCTTCCTAGGCTAGATAACACCAGAAGGGGAAATCCCTCCTAGCTCAAGGCTAGAAAGCGACCACATCACTATGGACATGCTTCATATAACATTAAAGCTAGCCACATTCACATACAGCTAGCTGCCATTGTAAGAAATAGATTTTGAAACCTAAGGTAATTCTTGCGTAAAAACAGTGAGCCCAATACGGAGATGCTTTCAATGGTCAGTTTAATATTAGAGTGCATTGTTTACATATGTTTTAACCAGAACGTTTTATGATGATGGCTAACCTATTGCTGAAACATGTAAACTTTTTCAACACTGTGTTGGCTCATGGTTTTTAGGCATATGTTACCTGGATTTTTGGTGAGACCTCGTGTCTACACCTGTATCCATGGCAGATTCGTCTGGATTGCTACTAATCTCTTCCTTCTGGGACAGTGTGTCTCCAATCTCCCCCTGTTTATCTTGTAATATTGTGATACTTCATAATTTTGTTAACTGTTAAATTCCCAAAATAACTTGAAACATATTTTGTGTATCCTTTGTTTCTACAGTGACTGATTACTATGTGAACCAGAAAGAAATCTGTCTGCCAAACAGTACTCCTCTGAAGATCGGTGCATGTATACTGTGTGACATTCCAACGTCATGGGAAAAAGTTGACCTTAAGGTAAAAACAACAATGGCCATGTAAAATTTATTGCTACAACAAATAGTTTATTGTGTATTTGATTCATCAGCTATTAGTCACTGATTGCTTAAACCTACGAAAATAAAACAAACCTGGAGAAGAGCTGGCAGATGCAGTGTTGTGCTTCAACAGGCTGCAATTCATCATAAACAAAATATTTACATTACAGACAATATTTGTTTTTCACGAGATCCAATACACTAGGGGAAAGTGTCGTAACTTGAATTTCTTTATTAGCTCGTCTCTTCGAAGAAGAGTGAGAGCTTATGTTGTCACTCCGGCGTCGGCGTCGGTGTCGGCGTCGGTGTTGGTTTTCCAAATGTTAAATTTTTGGTGCAAGTGTTGAAAGGCATAGTAATTTAAGGTAATATGGTCCCTGTGGGGGTCAAACTATCCCCTGCCGGAGTTAAACTAAAAGATTTTTGGGAAAAAAAAACAGATTTTTGAAAATTTTTGGACTTAGAAAATTTTTGCGTTAAGTTTTTGGTGCAAGTGTTGAAAGGTATTAATACATCACTTTATAATTGTACTAGGGTGCTGATAATTGGCAATAGAGTCCCTCTGGGGTTAGACTATCCCCTGCCAGAGTTAAACTAAAAGATTTTTTTGGGAAAAAACCAGAATTTTCAAATTTTTGGACTTAGAATATTTCTGCGTTAAGTTTTTGGTGCAAGTGTTGAAAGGTATTAATACATCACTTTATAATTGTACTAGGGTGCTGATAATTGGCAATAGAGTCCCTCTGGGGTTAGGCTATCCCCTGCCAGAGTTAAACTAAAAGATTTTTTTGGGAAAAAAACCAGAATTTTCAAATTTTTGGACTTAGAATATTTCTGCGTTAAGTTTTTGGTGCAAGTGTTGAAAGGTATTAATACATCACTTTATAATTGTACTAGGGTGCTGATAATTGGCAATAGAGTCCCTCTGGGGTTAGACTATCCCCTGCCAGAGTTAAACTAAAAGATTTTTTTATAAAAAAAACAAAATTTTCAAATTTTTGGACTTGGAATATTTCTGCGTTAAGTTTTTGGTGCAAGTGTTGAAAGGTATTAATTCATCACTTTATAATTGTACTAGGGTGCTGATTGTTGGTAATAAACTCCCTCTTGGGTTAAACTATCCCCTGCCGGAGTTAAACTAAAAGATTTTTTTGGGAAATAACCAGAATTTTTCAAATTTTTGGACTTAGAATATTTGTGCGTTAAGTTTTTGGTACAATTGTTAAGAGGTTTTAATACATCACTTTATAATTGTACAAGGGTGCTTATATTTGGCAATAGAGTCCCTATGGAGTAAGACAATCCCTTCCTGGAGTAAAAATTGGATATTTTCTTTTTAAATCTGTGTTTTTTTGTTTTTGTTTTTAAATCTTTGGACTTTGTGTTAACTTTATATTGTGAGTGTTGAAAGGCATAGTTATACATGGTATTAGGTTCCCTGTGGGGGTTGAACTATCCCTTTCCTGAGTTAAACTGAAATATTTTTTTGAGGAAAAAACACATTTTTTAAAAATTTTCGTGCAAATGTTGAAAGCTTTTTAACACATTACTTTATGATTGTACTAGGGTGCTGATATTTGGTAAAAGAGTCCCTATGGAGTTACACTATCCTTTCTTGGGGTGAAACTGAATATAAAACAATATGAAAACGTCACAATAGACAATTTATACCGGTCACATTTTTCAAGGGAGACAACTCTCATTAGGATATGTTGTCAAAAAATTGAAGAAATATGTCCAAAAGCAATTACATTTGTGTTTAATATCTTCCTTTAATCTACAACAGCATAGCTTGTCTCCCAAATGCATGAATTCACAAAACATAATCTGATCAAGTAAACAATATAAACATTATTAATGCAATTTGCGAAACCATTCCAATTAATATATTTTAATTATTTATTGACAAACATTTGCGAGACGAGCTATGCTGTTCTCCAACAGCTCTTGTTTTCTCTTTGTTCTGAGTGGACATGATTGATTCCCTGTACATGTATCTATATTGATTGAAAGCTTGATTTATTGTGACGACTGTACGGATTCCCCCGAAGACGAAAAACATTTCTTTTTTACCTGTCCAAAATATAACAACTTGCGTATGAAATTGTTAAGAAAAACTTGCAACGAATTGGCTCCAAATGTAAATCCAGATCTCATTGTAAATCTTATGCCTGATCTCCTTTTAAACATTATATTGCATGGCTCTGACAACAATACCGATTCCTCAAACAAAAATATTTTTGACTTTGTATTTGAATATATTGTTGATTCAAAAAGGTTCTAATTTCATCTTTAACCCCCCCCCCCCCCCCTTCCCATACCTTCACTCTCTTTGCATTACCACTTTCCCTCTATCCTCATCCTTCCTCTCCACCTCATCTTCTTTATGTTATGGAATGTATGTGTGCGTGAGAGAGCGTGTGTTATGATTACGTCTTGTACATACTGTATTGTTTTATGTGTTGAGGAGAGCATCTCGTAGCCCTAGGGCTGTTTGTGATCCTCATTAAACAAATAAAGAATTAGAAAGCTTGATTTACATTTGTAGCATTAAATGAGAGAAATAAGTTTTTTATAACTATTCTGGTTTTAAATTAGATCATTCCCCTGTTAAATTAAATCACTTCCAAGGCTAGATCACACTGCAGACCCCAGGTAAATTAAATCGCACTCCCCAGGTGAATTAAATCGCACTCCCTAGGTGAATTAAATCGCACTCCCCACTTAAATTAGATCATATCATATCTGTCAATTTTGATCACTTCCTGGTTCACATTTTGGAGAATTTGTCTCGTGTCAAGCATTCTGATTTGATACATTCTTGAAAATTTCAAATTTTGTATTATTTATTACTGCCAGCACAATGCTACAAGTAGTCGATAGGGCTGATGTTGGCACTTCGGTCTATGCTAGTTGAAGGACAATTCTGACTTGGGGCTCCTCCCCCTATCAGTTAATATCATTGTGTATTGCTTAGTGCTCGATCCTGATTGGCTGCTGAACTGATGATTCAGAGTTTTCATATTCAGGTTTCTTTCATGCCACTTATTATTCTTAACATGTTTATTATACCAAGAATAACTTAATACATTGTATATTGGTTTTGGTTTTAGCCAAAACATCATGAACATGATCCCTTACTGACTATCATCAGATCTTCATAGCAGATGATCTGTTATCAGACCGACGTTATAACGTAGTGTATATTGATGATCGGTATTTTAATCAGACTGAGTTATAACGTAGTGTATAATGATGATCTGTTATCAGACTGACGTTATAACGTAGTGTATAATGATGATCTGTATTTTAATCAGACTGACGTTATAACATAGTGTATAATGATGATCTGTATTTTAATCAGACTGACGTTATGACGTAGTGTATAATGATGATCTGTATTTAAATCAGACTGACGTTATAACGTAGTGTATAATGATGATCTGTATTTTAATCAGACTGACGTTATAACGTAGTGTATAATGATGATCTGTATTTTAATCAGACTGACGTTATAACGTAGTGTATAATGATGATCTGTATTTTAATCAGACTGACGTTATAACGTAGTGTATAATGATGATCTGTACTTTAATCAGACTGACGTTATAACATAGTGTATAATGATGATCTGTATTTTAATCAGACTGACGTTATAACGTAGTGTATAATGATGATCTGTATTTTAATCTGACTGACGTTATAACGTAGTATATAATGATGATTTGTATTTTAATCAGACTGACGTTATAACGTAGTATATAATGATGATTTGTATTTTAATCAGACTGACGTTATAACGTAGTGTATAATGATGATCTGTATTTTAATCAGACTGACGTTATAACGTAGTGTATAATGATGATCTGTATTTTAATCAGACTGACGTTATAACGTAGAGTATAATGATGATCTGTACTTTAATCAGACTGACGTTATAACGTAGTGTATAATGATGATCTGTATTTTAATCAGACTGACGTTATAACGTAGTGTATAATGATGATCTGTATATTAATCAGACTGACGTTATAACGTAGTGTATATTGATGATCTGTATTTTAATCAGACTGACGTTATAACGTAGTGTATAATGATGATCTGTATTTTAATCAGACTGACGTTGTAACATAGTGTATATTGATGATCTGTATTTTAATCAGACTGACGTTATAACGTAGTGTATAATGATGATCTGTATTTTAATCAGACTGACGTTATAACGTAGTGTATAATGATGATCTGTATTTTAATCAGACTGACGTTATAACGTAGTGTATAATGAGGATCTGGATTTTAGTCATATTGACGTTACATATTGTATAATGATGTCTTATTCGTAATAATAACAGATGTGGGTGCGCACAACGTTCCAAAAGCATTGTCCGCACATTGTCTGCACAAATGTACATTTTGGAATTGTTCTTCACAGCTGTATGGTTTCGTAAGATCACAAGATCAATATTGTAAAATGATACATACTCCAAATTGCTATTTCTAATATTTTGTAATAACTCTGTAGCTGGGTGATGTGACAATTTGCAGAATGAAGGAATGCAATGGATTTGTAAGACTACTACAAACCAATTATAGTCAGTTGTTTACTTACCACAGGTAAAAGCAGATAAACATATAGGTAAATTACAAATGTAGACTATAATCCTTGCGCCGGCATCCTCTCTGTAATGTTTACAGTCTACTGCCGGTCAGGGAATTACTTTTCATGTCTTTAAATGGCGAGTGATTATAAATTGAATGTCAGTCACTGGATCCATGTTTGATCACACACCCAAGTTTATCTAGTGAAAAAATTACAACATTTGATTAATTAAAAAAAATTATAATCCAAGAGCTGAGATGTAATTCCATGTAGGATGTTACAGAAACAATGTTTATATCATCTTTGTATCAAAACTATTTTGAATGTTTTAACTTTATTGTAATCAGATTTTATAGCAAGGATAGTTATTGCTCACAATTCTTTTTGATTGGTCATTGTGGTCACATTCCCCTACACAATACAATCACACATTTTAATTAGGTCACCTGGTCTGAAGGTGTACCGACACTTTATCACTAGCCCTCCACCTCTGGGTTGCGAGTTCGAAACCTACATGGGGCAATTGCCAGGTACTGACCGTAGGCCGGTGATTTTTCTCCGGGTACTCTGGCTTTCCTCCACCTCCAAAACCTGGCACGTCCTTAAATGACCCTGGCTGTTAATAGGACCTTAAACAAAAACAAACCAAATCTCTGGTTCTATCATGCATACATCATGCAGATTTTGTGTGCACATCATGTATACACTGTACATCGTGAACTTGTGCAATACCCACAATTGTAATGAAATGGATACTCAACATAGTGACAACGCGACTGTGAAGGTCACAATATCCAATCATTTCACTGGTAAGAATACAATAAATTATATTTCATTTCAACAAATTTTATTGCAATAAAACAAATGGATTGGACAACAGGCAAGCCTATATAAGTCCTCTCCAAAAAATCAATAAATTATATGATTACTTGAGTGTTAAAAAATAATCATGATTGGGGCAGTTGGCTCCACAAGTCAGAAGAGTTAACTGTCCGTCCACTGTTTACCATACGGTCCATCTGTCTGTGTGTAGTGAAATTCTTGTGTACAAAATATGTCAGGAACACTTTAACAGATTAATTTCATAAACTAGGTTACATTTAAGTATTCATTTTTCAATATTATTGAGTCTTTGCTTGCGATAGGTAACGGGTGTTTGACTCCTTTTCCTACAAATATGATTTTTTTTATGTCTTTCAGAACTTGGCTCCTGCTGTTTTTCCTGGTGACCCAGCACAACCAAATTATGGCCCACAAGGTGCCTATCCAGGTTACCATGGTTACCCGCCTAGTTACCAGAATATTCAATACCCTAATTTTGGTCAGTCTCCAGGATCACAAGGAAATCCGATGTATCCAGGATATCCTCAACAATATGGTGGACCACAGGTGCCAACAACTATGGCACCAAAGCCAGCAGGTTCTGAGGGTACAGGCCTTATTGTTTATCCTGGAGACTCCACACCACCAGGTCCCCCAGGGGGGCAACCACCTCAGGTCCAAGGTCAAGAGGGCAAATTGCCAGGAATGTGTGGTGAAGGTGAAGTTCATGAACAGCCTTTATCAGCAGCTGAACCTGGAACTCCTCAACCACCTAAAGATAGTGATCAGCAGAAACAAGCGCAACCTTCAGATGAGAGAAAAAGTCTAGGCAACGAGCAAGAAAGACAAGTAGCTTACTCATCTATGCCTCCTTATCCTGGATATCAATATCGTGGACCAGCACCAGGACAAGAAGCCATGTACTCCATGCCCTTTTATCATGCCCAATATGCCCCGAGATTTCCAGGTCCATACACGCCAGGCTTACCACCGCCCTACAGTCCATATTCTGGAAGGCACCCTGCACCCAACAGTTCTCCAAGGATGAACCAGCCACCTCACATACCAAATCAACCTTCACCTGCTTACCAGTTACCGGAGGCTTGGGTTGAACCTTCAGAAACATCCATGAATGGTAAAAGTCAAATCATTATACAAAGCTTTATTTATAGATGGTAAAAAAGGACGACATTTTTGATGCTGCTCCTATTCCAGAGTCCCGTACACAGGCTATGAACTTTATTTGTTCGATCAAAACAACCGTATCATTGATAGAAGATCAAATTTTCTGTAAAATTCCAATTTCATATCGTTTATCATATGGTAAAACAAAACTGTAACAATGCAATTTTCACAGATTTTGCTCACTACTCACAGATATACTTAATAATCTTAAAATAGTCCAGTGATCACCATTAAATGCCTGTCTTAACATGGCGGCCCGCCACCCTTAGCTTGGTGCCGCCATGCATACATAGCCAATTTCTCTTGATCCGCTATGCATGTTATTTGTTACCTAACACCCCTATTTTGTATCTATTTCAAGTGGAAAACTGACCTGTTTCTATATCGTCCAATACTCATTACCTATGGCCCCTGCTTTACAGGTGAACTAGGCCCAATTGACGAATTGCGATCTCGGTAAGGTGCCTCACCGTTATGTTTTGATACGGTCGATTGATCTCTTGATCACACTGTATCAAATTTTACATTAGGAGAGGGGGCTTGTTTTAGGATAGATACTGCATTAAATTTTACATTAGGAGAGGGGGCTTGTTTTAGGATAGATACTGCATTAAATTTTACACTAGGGGAGGGGGCTTATTTGAGAATAGATACTGCATTAAATTTTACACTAGGGGAGGGAGCTTATTTGAGAATAGATACTGTATCAAATTTTATGATAGGGGAGGGAGGTTATTTGAGGATAGATACTGTACTTACTTTTGCATTGGGTAGGGGCTAATTTGATGTAGAATACGGTACTGAAACACACAAGGAGAGAGGGATATTTGATGATTAAGTATGGTATTAAGCTATATTTGTTAGGGGAGGGAGCTAATTTGAGGTTAAATACAGCTGTACTGGACTAAATTTTACACTAGGGGAGGGGCTTATTTAGGGATATATATGGTAAGCATGCAGCAATTTCTTCTTTAAGGCAACCAGGAAATAAATGAAAGGAGGTCTGCTGAAATGAGATGAAAATATGAAATAATTTGTGAATATGCCTTTGAAAAGTGAACTTTAGCTTCCAGGGATGAAATCAAGGGCATCTATTACTATAGCCCCGTTGTCAGTTGTCTGTAGAACCTCGGTTTAAGTTTTTAGCTCTACTGCCCAAAGGACAAGTGAGTTTATGCCGTGGTGCGTTGTCTGTCATCTGTCTGTTATCCAGCCGTTGTCCGTCTGCCATCTGTACAGCATCAACTTTTTCCTTTAAACAACTTCTCTTCTCAATAACCATCACAGAGACATGATGATATTGGTCCTGTGGCATGCTTGGGTAAAGGGCTACCAAGTTGGTTCAAATGAATGACCTTTACCTACATTCAAGGTAATTGGGGGAATGACTTCTTCTCAATATCCAAAAGGCCAAGGAAATTGATATTGGGTCTGCAGCATGCTGGTTTGAAAGGTTACCATGTATGGTTAAATGTATGAACTTGACATACATTCATGGCCACACCTGCAAGCAGGTGAACGATACAGGCCCATTAGGCCTCTTGTTATGAAAGTGTTGTGTCAGTACTACTGAGGATGACATGTCTGTTCCTTTTGACAAGATCTTTCCGTTAGTACTACATTTGAGGATCTTCTAACCTTGACCTTGACTTTAGCTTACTTTTGGAAAACTAATTCCCAATTTCAAACCATTTTGAGAGCTATGATGTCTTCTGACATCTCTTGTAAGTACATCATAACCAGTAGGCTTCTAATTATACTATCAAACATCTACATTTATTTTCTACCTTCTGTTATTAATGACAGCTGCTGAAACTGAGGAAGAGGAGAATGAGGAGGATGAGGAGGAGGACGAAGAATCATTGGGGATGATCAAAGTCACAGGAATATCTCCACAGACCACAGAAGAATCGCTAACCTATTTTTTTGAGAGTAAAAGGAAAAGTGGTGGTGGAGACATTGAGGATGTGGACTTTCGGAAAGAATCAGCGATGGCTATTATAACGTTTGAAAAACCTGAAGGTATTCAAATTATGATGTATGTCTTTGTTGATATTATTAGCCCACCATCATTAGATGATGGGCGTTGATGGTGTGCTGTTTAGATCGCCCTGCGTCCATGGTAGGTCGTCCGTCTGTCGTCCGTCCATCCTTGTTATTGGTATTTCTTAAAAAGCACTGTTTATTTCAGTATTTTATTTTTGTCCTGCAATCTCCAGCATTTTTTGACCGATCTCTTTGAAACTTTGTATACATTAATTATGATCTTGTTTCCCAGAAAAGAATTTCATTGTTATTCACTTTTGTGTTCGGAGATCGCTTGTATTTTTCGACTGATTTCTTTGAAACTTAAAATGCATCAGAGTCATGATATAGATTATGGTTTGCAAAAAAATTCCAACTATTTTTCAGTTATTGCTGTCAATTTCAAATGTAAAAGTCTTAAGTTCTTGAAACTTTGCACAAATATAGAGGACCACGTGTAGATGTGCATGCCACTTTCTTTTTTTTCAAAATGATGGTTGCTATGACAACTGGTCACTATAAACAGGTTTTCGGATAAGAACCATAACTTTAAGTTTGTCCGGACAACTCCTCCTAAACTAAATGGCCAATTTCAATGAAACTTCACACAAATATAGAGGACCATGTGTAGATGTCCATGTCACTTTCTTTTTTTTCAAAATGATGGTTGCTATGGCAACTGGTCACTATAAACTGGTTTTCCGATAAGAACCATAAACTTTAAGTTTGTCCGGACAACTCCTCCTAAACTAAATGGCCAATTTCATTGAAACTTCACATACATATAGATGATCATTTGTAGATGTGCATGCCACTTTCTTTTTTTTCAAAATGATGGTTGCTATGGCAACTGGTCACTATAAACAGGTTTTCTGTTAAGAATCATAACTTTAAGTTTGTCCGGACAACTCCTCTTAAACCGAACGGCCGATTTCAATGAAACTTGACACAAATATAGAGGACCATGTGTAGATGTGCATGTCACTTTCTTTTCTTTCAAAATTATGGTTGCTATGGCAACTGGTCACTATAAACAGGTTTTCTGTTAAGAACCATAACTTTAAGTTTGTCTGGACAACTCCTCCTAAACTAAATGGCCAATTTCAATGAAACTTCACACAAATATAGAGGACCATGTGTAGATGTGCATGTCACTTTCTTTTCTTTCAAAATTATGGTTGCTATGGCAACTGGTCACTATAAATAGGTTTTCTGTTAAGAACCATAACTTTAAGTTTGTCCGGACAACTCCTCCTAAACTAAATGGCCAATTTCAATGAAACTTCACACAAATATAGAGGACCATGTGAAGATGTCCATGCCACTTTCTTTTTTTTTTCAAAATGATGGTTGCTATGGCAACTGGTCACTATTTTACTGGGTTATCTTAGTTAGCGTCTAATTAACAGTTCCAATTCACCATTGACTCGTGCAGATTGCGGGGGTATTAGTCAGCCATCCTGGCGACAGTTCTAGTTTGATGTGGTTATGACAGTATGGAATGGGAAAATGTGAGGACAGTATGTTTTATAATCAGAGATATCTAAAGAAAGGAATAAATGGATTGATGTCAGATAAAAGAGAGAGAATGGAAGACAGAATGTTAAGAACAGGGTGTTATTGTGAGATAATGTATGATGTAAAAGAAAGGCAGGAAGCTAGATGAAAGAAAAAGGGAGATTGGCACTACTAAGTATAATTAAAAGGTATGGGTTAGCCTGGGAAACTCTGGACAGAGTAGTGGACAATGGACCACCTAATAGCTGTCCATCTCAGGAAGATAAGTCCACCAATATCATGTAGTTGACCAATAGAAACATCAGTCATATAATTTGCATTTCAAGTAATTAAATCCTAACTTAAGTAAAAACTAGAAGAGAGTCTGAGAGTAGCAGTAGCAGAAGAGCGAGACATTACGAGTAGCAGGAGAGACAGAGGCAAGAGTCAGAAGGGATAACATCAGGAGTAGATTGTCATACGTGTCCAATATTGAGAGAGTGAAGCGAGAGATAGAAAGGATAACATCAGGAGTAGGTTGTCATACGTGTCCAATATTAAGAGAAGACAAATAAAAGCTGGAACTGGAAAGATGACTTGAGTACTAATTCCCTTGACCAGACAGACGTTAACAATAACATACAGCGTCTGGTCACATGGTCTTCAGTTAAACAGATGTTGATGTTTTGTGATTTTGTTTTTTTCAGTGGTTGATCGTGTCCTGCAGAAGCTACCATTACTCTTGGATAAAAAACAGATTACAGTAGAGCGATTTGTTCCGGAGAAGTATAATTCAGGAGCTAATGTTGAAGAAGAAACAAGTGACAAGGAAGAATCGAAGCCTTCCTGTATCATAGAGGTGCGAGGCATGAGTGAGAAAACTAGTGTAGACACAATAGAGCTTTATTTTGGGAACAAGAAGGCTGCTGGAAAAAATGTCGAGGTTGTGAATGTTAATGATTCGGAGTTTGATGAGGGAGTTGTCTACATTACCTACGAAACTGAAGAAGGTAATTGAAATGATGTATTTTAATAATGAAAAATAAGACATTTGCTATGGAACCAGGAAACTAGCTGTTATACATTTTAATTTCTGCTCTAATTGAATTCCACCCTAGCTAATTTGGTATCAAATGTCGTTTCTTTATTTTACCCTTGATTTTGACTAGAATAGCATATATTGCTTGGGCATGAATATAATTTCACACATATATTTATTAAATAGATCAATCTTCCATGTGCTCAGCTGTTTAGATGTTTTGGTGTATTTGTTTAATGCCAAATTAAGAGATAACACTAATGTATATGGTTTTGTAAAATGAAACTGCTGTCTTGAAATGTTTATTTGTATACATAGATTTAGTCATGGCCATCCAATGATGGACTTCAGTGTTTCATACACTTAAACAAATTCAGCATCTAGAAATTAATGGTAGACTTTTGAACACAGTTATATGCAAGTGGGGTTGATAGAAACTGACTCTTACTCTGTCAATCTCTAATAGTGATGAATTGTGTCAGTATTGAGAGAAATTTAACATGAATCTTTTCACAGTTCATTATCCCCTCACAATGAAGCTGGGAAAGGATAATAGCATTCCATGTATGTTTGTTTGCAAGGTCGAGGACAAGGTCCCGGTTACTATTTATAGAAAATGTTTATCATCATTATAGTGACTTTAATTCATTTTAATATTTGTCAATTATAAGGAAAATTATTCTTAAAAAGTCAACACCAGGGATTTATTGGAGGATATGTCAGTGTGTATATACTTGACATGTGAGGAGATTTGTATCACTTCCATTTCCTTGTTAGATATGTTTTCCTGAACACCAACTCCATTCTTCACCCCATGAAATTGACAGAAGCAAGATCCAATCCTAAATCATTGTTTGAATCGTCTTGTTGAGGATTTATACAAAATTTACTAGGATGAGAATGATATTGTTTTAAGGCACTATACAGATGTAATAACTGTTGTCTTCAGTAATGAGAGCTGTGTTGGACAGAAGTCATACACTAGATGGGGCCAGTTTGAAAGTCACAGAGTACATCCCACCGCCGCCACCAAAACCACGCCTGATGTATGATGATAAAGTGCTTATTAAAGGGAAAAATCCAGACACAACGAAAGATGGACTGGAGAATTTCTTGGAAGCAAAAAGCCTTAAAAT
>NW_022979404.1:0-103015 GCF_902652985.1 Pecten maximus
TACTGTGTCAAATCTAGTACAACAAAAATGACATTGGCTCTCCCTCTTCTCCTAAGGGACGAGCTAAAATTCCAAAAATGAAACTATCATTATAAATGTCAATCAAATTTTTAAACTTTTAAAAAGCTGGTGTCAATGAAGATATCAAAATTAAGCCATTAAAATTTGACAATATGGATCTGAGTCTCAAACTGATTCATTTTCACTTAAATACACAGTGTCCAAACAAATTTGGCATACTTGAAATATATGTATTTCCATCAATATCCATGTAAAATGCCTTTTCCTTGATTCTATCCACTGCAATCACCACTGTGTTGTCTTCTTTCCTCACTTTCAGGATGTGCCTTCCACTCTCTGCATAAAAAAAACAGCCAGGAGTGGTGCACAATTGATCACAAATGGCAAACACCTTTTTAGTGACCATGTTTACCAGGAAGAATTGAATACTCAATATTTTGCCATCGTCTGTGCAGACAATGTAACAAATTCTTTTCTTCATTCTTCTATATTCTTGACAGTATAGCTTCTCTCCATTGACTTCAACCCTTAGCACTTTCTTTAAATCTGCTGCAGAGGAAACTCCAACACTTTCCATCAAAAACTCAATGTTACAGTTGTCAAGTGTCATTTTACTCCCAGTTATGCCACAGTTGTTCATTTTTGTTGTTTTCCAAGTCCGTACCGATTTTGTCATTTTAGTGATAAACAACTTCTCATCCTGGGATACTATGCGGTCAAGGTCGATGTTTTTCATTTTGAGCTGCAACTCCTTCATTCGTAGACATTGCAGAGTTACATCACCTGTCCCATGAACAGAATTCAGTAACGCTGCATTGGCATATCCTCGAAAGGAAAGCAGCTCCATGCCCACAGAGGACCCCACTGTCTGACAAAGTATGCGAGATGGGCCCCAATATTGTGGACATTAAGTCCACAAGATCCTTTGTTGTAGAGATCCGGAAAGTTTTTGTAAAATTTCGCTAACAAGTCTTCTGCTCTTTCCAACTCCTCTTCTGTGATGTTGTCTCCAAGCAGAAGGTAGATGCCTTCTGACAACAAACAAAGATGGGCATGGTATTCATCTGGAAGTATTCCATTCATGCATGGTATGGAATAGAATAAAAACCAGGTTTGAAGCTCTGTTGCTTTCAAGTGCCCATAGTGTTTTTCCAAATCTCTTGGCAAGCGTTCTATATAATATGGTGGAAAGATCTTTTGGAAACGTTCCGAATTTTTTTTCAAAGACTTGCCAACAAAATAAGGCATTCCTGTTGAAGTAGGAGAAAACCATAGGTAAAGAAGTTTCTTGGTCATGCCCATCAAAACGCCATGCATATAATCGGGTACAAAACCAGAAACCATGTCAAACCAGGGCATCACACTAAGGCCAGATATACCACATATACCTTTAATTCTGGCGTTTCCTGTCGCATTGGTGCCTTTAACATACTTCAAATCATCAGAGTTTCTAAAAGGAGGTTGATTTTCTTCATCTCTTGGAGGGTAGAATCTAGCACTACCCTTTCCTTGTTTTTCTGTAACACCCATTTCTTCACATGTGGAGCACCCATGTGGAGCACCGTTATGCATAGACATATTTAAGATGTATCCCTTGGCTTGAAGATCTACTGTTGCACAAAGCAAAGTAACTTTCACATTGATAGGACTGTCATAACCACAGGGGTTAATTGTAACTCCAACATCTCTCAGTTTGCACATTTTCTCACCAAAAGTCCACATATACTGAATAAAAGGAGGTTTCTCTTTTCCCTGCCAAATACCACCCAAGATTATGTTTTCTCTTGCAAATCTTCCCTGCACTGGTAACTCATTTATTGCTAGAAATATTGGCCAGAGCTTCACATGTGAGGATGAATATAACGGCACACCATCTGTATTAAAAATTGCACTGATGTTGTTTTCTTCATGTAGAAACTCTCCAGGAGCACATCTATGTTATGGTAACTCTCACCGTCAATGATATCACACACCGATGACCGGCCTTGGCGAGATTTTCTCTTCATGAGTTGAACATTTTCTCACATGCCATTCCTTCCCAGCATTTGTTTCAGTTGACTTTCTATGTCGGCAATTATGAAAAATGTTTTAGGTTGACGGTTTCTAGATGTCTGAGACTGCAGTCCACCTTTGTACCTAAAGTTACCGCAATTGTTGTTTACACAAATATAGCTGTCACCATCAAACACTGAAAAACATGTACTGCAATAACTGACATCAATATTAGAACTTGTATGAATTTGCTTTACATTTGGTGTTGATGT
Organism: Pecten maximus; assembly: GCF_902652985.1. Taxonomy (NCBI): domain Eukaryota; kingdom Metazoa; phylum Mollusca; class Bivalvia; order Pectinida; family Pectinidae; genus Pecten; species Pecten maximus. The sequence continues at coordinate 2,286 of NW_022979404.1, forward strand.
GGCACCTGGTTTCAAGGATATCAGTTTTTCAAGGTATCTAGTCGCTTCACCTGGAATATTGAACCGTGTAACATAAGCAGATGTACAAAGTGACAAAGATTCCTCTTCTGAGTATGACTCCTTAATTGGCAGCTCAATGTCATTTTCAGATGACAAACAATCAGTATCTGAATCTGTTGTAAAACTTGAAGAACTGGATCTTTCACTACTATAGTCAGAGTTTTCGGAGTCTGAGCTTTCAACAGATCTTTGGAATTTTTCTGAATCACAGTTTGTTTCCTCTCCATTATCGTTGAAATATATAGATGATGCTTGTTCACCTGATGCGAGATGTTCCAATGAATTGTCAAGGACACTGGACAAGCCATAATCATTTAATGATTCATTATCACTCGAAACATTTTTTTCAATGCTAGCTTCTAGTGGTTCAATACCACTGACATCACTACTACTACAATCGTCACTGCTGTCATAGCCACCAGTTTCGTGATGTTTGCTATTCACATTCAAACGTCTGCGGGCAGTGCGGTCTGGTACAGGGTTTGCAGGATCATCTTTATACCGACCATACACCTTGGCTATTGGACCTAAAAAAAATTAATGAGTAATAGCAATAAAAATTCTCAGCTAGTACAAAAGGAACCCACACATGATATTTGAGAACGAGCTTTGATGGACGGTATGAGAAATAGCAGTAACAAACTTCAATTGTCAAATAAAAACAATGGCTGCCTATCAGCCATCTTAATTCTAATCTGTCTCAAAACTAGCCATGCAAAGCAAGGGACAACTAAGTTTGAAACTGAAATATGGCCAGTTTTCTAATCATGAAAAGTGAAAATGAATACTGGCAACCACTATGGGAGAAGAATGTTATTGATAGCTGAATAAAACAAGTAAACTAACAGAAAAAATAGGTAACAATTATATATATATATATTCAATTCAGAAGTAGCTTACTCTTTCCATGACGTATGTAGAGATGATGTTGTATACGCTGTTTCGATGAAAGTGTTTTCTTACAGATATGGCATTGGAACAACTTTCGTTCACTATCACCAGTCTTGATCTTTGTAATAGAGTAACAATCCTCTTTGCATCCTGTCAATTTTTTTTCATCTAAAAAGAAATTCACAACTTGGCATTACAGACAAATGCAAATGTCAAACAATTTTTTAAGATAATAAATCTAGCGTGATTTTATACCAATAAATTAAAGATGTATAGAATCTTTAAAGCTTTTTTTATCTGCTATAATACATACCTTTGTGAATGGAGGCAATGTGAGTAAGAACGCGTCTTTTTGATGTACACCTTTGATTACAACTCAGGCACTTAAAAATTTGTTTACCATCCAACTCATATTCTGTGAATGTCAAACCAGAAAAATGACCTTCTTCCATATTGGCATATCCATAACCTGTGTATTAAAAAAGATTTCAGAATATAACACTATCCAACATCTGATAAAACAAAACATTTTGCTCTGAAGTATCTTTTAAAATTAAAATTAAGATTAGTTAGACGTTTCAGTTGTCTACTTTCAGTTTCGTTTAACAAGTTCTATGTCAACACATGGAAATGCAAACGTGTAAATATAAATTGGACTGATAAATTCAATTCTTATGGTGGATGTTTTTTCTCATAATTTGAAGAATAAACCATGAAAAATACTAATTTTTAAATACTCATATTTAGCCAGTCAAAATACGATTCGAGGGACGTGTCCGCCATGTTTGTTTATCTTATCAACAAAGCAGGCCCGGGCCAAATGGACTTTCCAGCAAAACGTAACCATTTAAAACAAGTGGACTTTTAAATGACCAAACGAAATAAAAAGAGGATAGTCCGTAGTTCTAAAAAGAAAATATGAACAATCAGCATGAATGCGTGCTTCAATTATAGGAATTTATTGTTGATATTGAACTCGTCATTCAGACTGGCGTTCTCTTAATATATATCGACAGCCTTATAAATCCTAATAATAGACTTTCAAGATATTTTATGTTTAAAAAATCGAACTAGTACTTGTAAAATCGGTTTTTTTTAATATCTAGGCAAACTGTACCTTACAAATGTTGAATCAGACAAAACGTTGACTTGGCATGAAACTTGAGCCCCGAAAGTTCACCGGATCCGAGGACAGCTGCAATCGATCACAAAAGTTTTTCCGTGCGAAGAAACAAACATCCTAAATTTTTACATTTACGAATAATGGAAATTAAAATTAGTTACGACAGCATATTTTAGGCGGAATGTCCACAATGACACGTGAAAGACTTCAATTTCAATATATGTCTCTGGTAATATCCTACGGCATGGCTGCCGAGACTGTCTGGCCGATCAGCTGTTGCAACTAAGCATCAATTTGATTGGTCAATATCCATTTCCGGATGTAACGAAGCGGCGGATTGGATGTGAAAAGGGGCGCGGATATCCCTTCTAGATAAACAGACTGAACCGATCTGTACCACACATTGCGTTCTCGATTTAAAAAAAAACTTCTTTAAACGGCGTCACGATGAAGACATAGTCTACACATTTATTCAATGGGAGGGTCATTTTGTCGACGTCTTGGACACCTCTAAAATAAAAGAGCCGAGGAAGGAACTAAGTGAATATGTCGAGGGCGAGTATATCGTGGCCCCATACAAAGTGAAGATGTACAGGGCAGTTATTAGCGAAATCAGCGGTAAGAATTTTTCATTTTGTCCCAGATTGAAGCGTTTTGGGTTTTTTTTATTTTACATTTTTTCATACAAAATAATTATCAGTGATGTTAATCAACGTTTACAATTTTTTGAATTGTTATGATTTTCGTGAGGGTGCCCGGCGATCGCTATGTCGGTCCAACAGCATCAACAGGCTTAGAGAATTATTATCTATTATCTAGGCTAACTTCAGCCACTTATGTTAAATTTCAGAAGACAGATCGTACTTGCTCAAAAAGAGGGATGCTGATCAACCACCAGAGCTGAAGTACAAGTTCACGCCAGATCTGGATCAATGTAAGACTTTAGAGTCAATTCAAGATTTATTTCGGTCTTAATTGCAGCTTTTTACCTAGACTATACTGACCAGTGCTCGAACGGGACCAGTGCTCGAACACTTTGTTTATTTTTGCTTCTCATTTCCTAAATCGTACTTTCCGTCCGTTTTTTCCACATGAGTATTATGGGGTGTAACAGCACTTTCTTACTTCCGGTAGCGATAGCTCTCTATCAAGGACGATAATCCAAATTTGAGCAGACGACAATGGTCATCATATAGTGTACAATCAAATATCATCAAACAAACATCGTTTCCGGAAAGGTTAGCATTCATGGAAAAATCTGTATTTTGAAAGAATTATAGCAAAATACATAATTTAAAAGAAAAGTAATGATTCAAATGTAGATCTGACACAGTTTTGAAAAAAATATCAAAATGACGGACGAAGACAGATTATGAGTTGGGTGCGACAGCAGGTACCACTACGATTGTCTACCGTCACAAAGGTTGACCTTAGCTTTATTGTCGACGAGTACCAATGGTTGTGTACCATATGTAGACAAGAGGAATAAGTTTTGACATTTCTAGCAAAATATAATAGGTATGGGACATCTTTACTCGTCAATGCTACTATGATCTGAATCGGAAGATATGCGCACTGGTCCAAAATGTCAGCTTCCGCTGTGTTCCGATCTATTTTTATCCCATGGGATGTTTGATAATCTGAACAATATTTGTTTAAGAAAGGATGTATGTACATTACAATATAACTGACTTTACCACACAAAAAAACTGAAAACAAAAGTTTTATAGGGGTGTTCGAGCACTGGTCTGTACTTACGTAAATACCCGCCATTGCACAGGTGTCATGTGACCTGCTGCCAAAAATAAACCAACGTGCAAAAGTCACGGTGATAGGCTTGAAATTACTAACGGTAAGTCTGTCCTGTATAATCACAATTAAACTTTAACTTTTCAATAGGTATTGGAAATAAAACAACAAAAAACTATGTTTTGTGTTCGAGCACTGGTCGGATGAGTCTAAGCTTATTGCAAATTTAGTTAGGCTACCTTAATATCGGAAATGCAAATCCTTATATCCATATTACAATCCTAGTCCGAATGATTGGACTTAGGAATTCATTGTATGAATTTCAATGTCAGGCAACTTAACATTGTAAAAAAAAAAACGTTGTAAACTTTTAAGTCTATGCTATATATCTATGTATATGACAACAGCAAAAGTGTAAAATTAGGAAGAGAAATGGGTCTCAGAAGTTGCTGGATATCATCAAAAATATCAGACTTCAAATTAAAGATTTTGGAGACTTCATTGGAAAAAACAAACGTTTCACAATATTAGAAATGGTGAGGTTCGAATGTCGGCCCCTTGTGTATTTATATATAAGAGAGAAAACAGTATAAGCTGAAAGATAAACGTACTAGTAATGGCTCCGAGGTTTAAATGCTTTCATTATCTGTATGACATCTTTGAATAATGGTAATCTTTTAAACAGGTGGAAGTAGTACTAGTACTAGTACTGGTGCAAAGGAAAGAGTACCGGAAAAAGCTTGTAGTTCTAGATCGGCTTCAATTTGTCCAAGTGTTGGTAGGTTTATATATTTAAGAAATTTGATGTAACATTTGTTATGCATGCCACTATATTTATCATCACAATTAAGTTTTGTGATTATTAGTCAATCAAAGTTGACTTGTGTCAAAACTATTATAAGGCCCAGAACATTTTGAAACTAAGCATGCTTATCATGATTTGCAGACCATCAACCGAACCATACATGTCTTTAGCAAAGGTATAAATTTATGAACTTGAATAACAATTCAACAGTCAAAAGTGCTACTTAACTGTGGTAAATATGGAACCATGAGGAAATCTGTTGCAATTTGCATTTTTAACACCTATTTTTATTTGGAAATAAATTTAAAGTAGGAAAAAAACAAGTCTGAGGTAACTTTGTATACTAGCCCATCCATTAGCAGTTTAATAAGTCCAGCTACAATATGTTTTAAAGGAAGATGTGTGTTGGCGTACCGTGTCTACTGTGACATTAATAAACTGTTTCAACTCCAGTTTCAAGCTCAGCAGCTTATGACAGAGAAGCTTTTGATGAAATCATGAGTCGGGTAAGAAATAATGGCTGAAGGTAAACTTGCAGTGATATATCTTTATTTAATTTTGAAAAAGTTAATAAAATATTTATAAACATGCTAATTTTACCATAAATGAAGTGTATCTATCTACAGTTTCCTTATTAAAATGATGAAACTTTATTAACTTCTTTTTGTTTCATGTAGGATTGATTGCTTTTCATTTAGGATAGAAAATCATGTCAAAATAAGATAATGTTACTTAAATATATAATTATGTCTATGAATTATATCATGATACTGGTATGGAAAATGACCTTAAGTAGTAATTACTAAAAATGTCAATTTCATTGATTTAGCTTGCAGGAAGTTGAAAAACCTTTAGAACCAGATGAACCTCAATTAAATATAAGGAAGAGGCCATCGACACTGCCAACCATGGATTTAGCTGAAGATGTGATTGCAGAAAATCATGAGTAAGTATTTTCAAGTATTGAAATGTAATATGATGTGGATATTTTTGGAGAAATCAAAGTAAGAAATTTATGTTCACATGTAACAATTCAATGCTTATTATGACAATTGTGTAATCAACCATTTGTTAGTGTTATCTCAACTTCAGAAAACCTAGAATAGTTGTCAATTTACTGTTTTTGTCCAGCCATGATGTGTGATCTGCTCTCATTACAGAAGATAGTTATAAACCATTGGAATTAAAGTAATGATAGCATTTAATAATTTCTCTTTAAGGAAGAGGCCACGAACACCAACTGTACCTACAGAAGAATATGTTTCCCAATCTCTCACAAGGTAGGCACACTGTGTGATGATCCTTGTACAAGGATCAATTTTCGAATTTATTGTTACCATTGGTAACTGCAGTGTACACAATGTATATATATATAATTTGATAGTAATAGTTTATGTGATCACATTGATATCTAGAATTGAAAGATAATGTACCACTAGCAATCATTTTATATATATCAAAGATTTATAATAGAAAAAAAATACAATATAAAAATACTTCCTGATTTTTTGTTACTTGCTTTAGGATGCCAATACTTTATGAAAGTTCATTAGGGAATCTAACATTATAATGTTTTGGTTAATGTTCTCTTAATGTTTCATCAATCATTTACTATCATAGTATACACTATCTTTCGATGACAATTGTTTCTTGAAATACCTTGCTTCCTTTATATTTATTAACAAGAATATGATATGGTATTCTCAGAGTTATGCTTGTGATGCTAAAAGTTGATTTAAATGTACTGACTAATCTAAGGAATCTAAGTAGTTTCAGATCTGCTATTTCAATCTTTTAGGTTCATTTCTGGTCCAGAGAAAGGAGAAGAAAGTGACCCCAAGAAAGAAGAGTAATTTTTTTTATTTTATCTTATTTATTTAATTTTGTCATAAGCCAGTTTGCAAAGATGAGATTGAGCCAGTGATAAAAGTGGCTGGTATATTTTTTGAGAAAAAAGTAACACAATGCACCTTAAAGATAATAACTTCTTTTCTTTAATCAACAAACAAGCAAAATGTAACATATCTATATTTATCATATGACTACCGTTATATACGGTGTCATAAACCCATCACATAAATTTTCTTTATGACACTAGTGTAATAACACCTTTCGCTACGCTGATTGGCTGGTTCCGTGAGAACTGTATTCATACGCGTGGGAACGACCTACTTCTTTTTACTACGACTCGTAAAAATGGCGACTAGTGCTTGTAAACTTTGAAAAAAAATCAACTGAACGACAAATTGGTCTATTAACATAACATATTGTACAATCAAAGATAAAATCCAAGATGTAAACATCCTAAGTTTTTTAATTATATTTATACTATAAGATGTTAAATTAGGCCTGGCAAACATCTATTTTATGACCCCTAGTAACATATTTCAACTCCGATAGAAAATTGCGGTTGTGTTGTCCGATGAGACATATCTAGTCTAGATTCTTTTCAAATAAACAAATAATAACATTATTTAATAAAATCCTCATGAAAAACGATAATGTAGTTTGTTACAACTTGCCTTCAACGGTTACTCAGAATAACATGCTGACACTGTCGTCGACAAACACGTGTAATGTCAAAACAAACAACACTGCCAACAAATCGGCATCCAAAGTCGCTTTTCACGGCAGTCTGAACACGATGTTCAGTGGGAATATTCACGGTGGAACATTTCACATCTCCATAAACTCCCGCGAGGACGAGGATAAACACAAAGCAGTGAAAAGGCGCCGTACAATGGTTCTGTACGACAGCGACAGCGAATAGACATTTGTACAACGAAGCCTCCATTATCGCGCCAAGTGACGTCACGGCTTCGTCACATCAAAAACAGTCGCTCATGAACTTTCAAACTAAAATATTTTCCTCATTGTTTCAAACACCAAGGACAATTTATCTATTATAGATTAAATGAAAAAATGCTGAAATTTTGTTTTGAGACGTTTATTTAATAAAATGAATCCTTTTCAAGAGTCAGTTGTGTTAGAACTATTTCTTCTCTCGTCGGTATAATTGACCTACTTCGAAGGTTCGGGTGATTTGGTTGAGATGTGACGATTCAAGGCAAAAGAGAAAATCAGTTTTTGATGGGGAACGATGAAAGAAAACGTCATATGATAAAAAGAATCTGTCATTCGTTTCCCTTCATGTTAGATTTATGATACTCGTTTAGAATTTTTTATTTTTGCTCGCCAGAGGCTCGCAAAAATAAAAAATTCAAAACTCGTATCATAAATCTAATATGAAGGGAAACTCATGACAGATCCTCTATATATTAATTAAATGCAGGTATCATTTGGAAAAGATGAATTGTAAGAGATAACAGAAAATATAAATATAAATTTTCTATTGCCATATTTGAATAATTTTTATTAATGTATTTCTCCACAGGAATGCATATGTAACTCGGAAGGAATTTTCTGATTTATTGGAAAAATTCCAAAAACTCAAACAACGGGTGAGGGACTTAGAAAAAACGAAGAAAGTGAAGAAAGTGGTCCCACCTGCAGCAGTAAAAGACCTTTCGGTGTCCTCTCCACAGACTCCTCAAATGTCTGGAGAACAGTCTCAGCAACAAACCGAGCAACAGTACCAGGGAGAAGAGGTTGCTGTACATGTGCTAGGGCTGTATAATGGAAAGACATATGAGGAACTGGAGGACTCTGTGTGCCACAGTGATTAAGTGTTTGACTGTGTTCACACTTTGCTAACACAGTTGTACACTGTAGACTACATCTGTAGTCACAGTGTAAGTGGCCAGGCGTCGAACAAATCTACCATGCCTAAACCAAAGTTTGATGGCCGCCTTTATGAAGCTATGGTGGCAATTTTGAAAAAAAAAATTCCCAAAATTTCCAAGCCGGAAATAACACAGAAAGTGCAATGTGTGCAAAAAAAGTACTTGCTGAAAAAAAACAAATCGTAGTGAAAACACATCATATATCAATGCTTTAAGTTACTTTTCAAGTTTTGTAACCAAAAATAATCAATATTTTTAAGTTTTAATTTTAGTTACACTATTCAAAAGATTGTAAGCCTTCGGTAATTTTGGTCTATGGCATTGTTAGTAAGTGAAAATATTTATCCCAAAAATAACATAATTTAACGTGTTGGTTTCTGGCTTATAATGCAAAAGCTTGAAAATTTGTTGCGTTATTTAAGAATTTTAGTACAGATTTACTTTGGAATAAGCACTTTTCATGTTTCATTCAAAACTGCAGGAAAATTCTTATAGAACTTTTAATTCTAGAGATTGCTGACTTGAAAAGCACCTGTAAAGCAATGAGTTTGTTTTGAGATCTTCTTGGTTCAGTATAGTATCATGCATATTGTTTTTAAGGAAACATTTATCATGTATAAAGTCTTTTTTTTTTAAGTTGGCCATGTTGTCTTTTTGTATGTCTCAAAATGTTGAGAGGAGTATATATTATATGACAATTAAGTCCTGTGTACAATTGTTAGTCCATTTACTAGCTGATCAGTGCATGTAACTTGGTTGACTTTGATATGTATTAACTATATTGTATTGTTCTATCTGAGCAGGTTTTTGATTCAATATTTTTTAGTTAACATTACTTAATCTTATCAAACATGCACATTTATATATTTTGATCAATAAAATTTGTAAAACCAAATGTTCTGGGTCGTTTGGGTATTTCATTGCATGTTGTCTGATACATGTATGTCAACAGTTAAGTCAAATAGTCAAATTGCCAGAAGTATGACATTAACTAAATGGAGGTCTGAAAAAAAATCAAATGTAAAAATACCAGTGTTATTCAGCTTGTGTTTCTATTGTTTTAGATTGAGAGAGTTCAAAACAGAACCCTATTCCAGCAGTTTGTAGCAAAGAAAAAGCAAATGGATAGCCAGAACCGGAGAGGCACACAGAATGAGCGCATGTTGTGGCATGGTACAGCTCCTACTACTGTGGATAGTATCAACGCTCATGGTTTCAACCGTAGTTATTGTGGAAAAAATGGTATGGGTTCCACTAACTATTAGTCCCCTACCGGTGAAACCGGGGGGAATATTTCCTCCCTGTTTGTATGTCTGTCCATTTTAAAGTCTGTCTACTCAGTTTTCCGCACTTTTCTCAGTCATGCTTCATTGTATGTTGGTGGAAGTTGGTATATAACTTTAGTATGAGAAGCTACAGATCAGGTTTGAGTTTCAGGGTTTTCAGGTCAAGGTCAAGGTTACTATTTTTAGCATGGGCTGGTAGGGGACATGTGTGGTTGTTTTATATAAAAAGGACACTATAAATTTAGTCTGAATAATTTTCTTCAGCCATAGCTTTCAGGTCATTTGACTGACACTTTTGGTCATGATCACCTATAACCATCATATTTTGTCCAGTGTCATGTGCAATGAATTGTTTAGCTCACATGGTCTGAAGGACCAAGGTGATCTTATGCTATACCATGGATATGGGGTCCATCGTCTGTCGTCCGGCTACAGGTTCCATACATCAACAATTTCTTCAAATTACTTCTTCTTAACCAACAATTGGAATTTAACTTAATTTGACTAGAAGTATCCCTAGGTGTTGGGGATTTAAAATTGTACAAATTATGGGGCTGAAACACAGAGGGGACAATTTGTGAATTGGCTATATGTATTGTTAAAAATGGGTTCTTCTCTAAACCTTTGTATGCTTGATATCATCCATATTTGACCTTAATCATTCCTAGGTTGATGAGATTCAGAATTGTACAAATTGTTGGGCTGACCCCCTAGGAGGCTGAGGGGGGAGGCCAAAAGGAGTATGAAGGGTCAGGTCCAATAGGGTATCAAAGATTTCAAACTCTTCAAATCCTTTCAATGGCAGGATTCTGTCCACATTCACTCTAAACCATCCTTGAGTTAGGGGAAATTATTTTAGTATAAACGGTGGATCTGGATCTTTCTTTTGTAGGGGTGGCAGGATTTTGTCTTAATTTCAGGTCTTCACATCAAAGATGTAGGAGTAATCAGTCTGTCTGTTTGGCCGTCTGTCTTTCCATCCACAATTCTAGTTCCAAGCTGTTAACTTTACTAATTATTGTCCGATTTACATGTAATTTGGTCAGGATGATCAGTTTACAAAAACATATACTGATGTCAAAAATAACGGTCAAAGTTTAAGGCAATTAGGTGAAAAGATCAAGGTCAAATGTAATATCTTTTCAGTGATGAATATTTTGCTGGTTTGAATTTAACTGACCAATGATCATAGTTACTGGTTCAAAGGTCAAAGTTATTTGGGTCCAAAGGGAAGTGTTTTTTGCCAAATCACTGAAATATCCAGGTGAGCGATACATGCACTCTGGGCCTCTTGTTATCCCCCTCAGAACAAAGTCAAGGAGGGAAATGCTTGTTAGCCTTCCTTTTGCATACATGTACAGATGTTTACTTTCTGTCATCACTTTTGATACTTCATAAATGGATTTAGATAAAACTTAATTGGTCAAGTTTGAGAGGACTCAACCAAATTTGTGTTTCAGGGTGCCAAGGTCAAGGTCACAGTTACTGTTACTGTTTATAGAAAATCTTTGTCGTAACATTAGGAACTTCAGTTTTAGATAGAACTTATGTCAATTTTTAATGTATGGTCAAACTTCACATATTGGTCAAGTATGAGAATACTTTGAACAAATTAATATTGGCTAACAAGATGGTTTGCATCAATTAAACATTTTGAACATCTTCCAAATTTTCATCATTTGAGTTTGTTTGAAACTTGTCAGGATTGATCTGGAGATGGCCTGGAGTAAACTAGTATATAATAATGTAGGACAACAGTAACAATAAGCATAGGCCTGATGTGGAGGCCACATTATTGGCTGTTTACAACATGGTTCCTGAATAATAGTTTTCATGAACAGCAAACATTTTAAACTTCTTCAGTTCCACTAAGGGAGTTAAGTTGTAATGAACCAAATGCACAAAATAGCATGAATTACATTAATTAAGTTCACTGGAGTGTAAGCAGCCTCCTTGTGTTTTGACACTTCTATTATACAATAGAGAGTAATGTTATATACTGTCTCTTTTCAGCTGTTGCCTATGGAAATGGAGTTTACTTTGCTGTGAATTCTCAATATTCTGCTCAGCCACAATACTCAGTCCAAGATGCCAATGGATATAATCGAATGTACCAGTGCCGAGTTTTGACTGGAGAATTTACCATAGGTCAAGGAAGAATGAGGGTGCCCCCACAAAAGGGAAGTCAAGGTCATATCCTGTATGACTCTGTTGTAGACAATACAACTACGCCATCCATTTTTGTCATATTTCATGACACACAGGCATATCCTGAATACATAGTCACCTTTTCCTAAGTACAGTTTTGTCAAGAGGATGAAACTATAGCAGTGATCTATTTAAGCTTGCCTCAGACCTGCTTCCAAATTATTTGTTCATTCATAGTTACCAGACACAGACCATAGTCCATCTCAATAACAAACACTGTATAACATGTGCATTGATTTAAACTAATAATTGATACAACTGAGGTAATACCAAAAACTTGCAACAGAAAAGCAGTTACCTGGCTTCAAACAATTGCCTCAAATGTGGAAATAAACCAGGAAGATTTTATCTATCAACATTGAGCTTCAGGAGAATAACAAGAGTAAGATATCTGTGATAGTAAGACAATACATAGAATTAGAACTAGTGTTCCTTAACAGTTCAAGACCTCTTTAAGAACAGTTTAAGTACAGTTCTTGAAATATATTCAAGAACAGTTCAAGAATACTTCTTGAACTGTTCTTGAATTTTCACAGGGGTTATTTTTAGGGTGTCCTTCTATTCTGAGAATTGGTAATTCTATGTATTATGTCTTACTATCACAAAGTAAACTATGAATGTGTTTCGATCAATTGGCTGTCACGGTGAACTTTGACCAAGACTACTTTTTTTTTTTTTTTTTTTTTGCACTCAGAGCATAGAGCAAAGACTTTTTTGCATTAGCAGACTATAAAATTACAAACTTTATTATACAGCGAATTTTCATATCTGCTTAGCTTAAATTTGCTTACACTCAATAATTATACATACCACAAACAGAAAGACAGATAGACACATAGTCCGACATATACACACAGATGCAAACACTGACAGGTAGACAGACAAACACACGCAAATACAACAAACCCACACATACACCCTCACATACAGACTGAGACACACAAGAAGACAGACAGACACATAACATACACACCGCGACACTCACACGCACCGACAGACATACATACACACCATTGCACCGCCACACACAGACTGATACACACATGCAAAAGACACACACCCTGACATTCATACACGCCGACAGACAGACACACTCACAGTCAGAAAGATAGACATACACACATAGACACCCACTTACATAGATAGACACCAACAGACATATACGCACAGACACACCCTCTCTTATAACACACCCTCATACCAACAGATACACACAAACAGATGCACCACATGCACCGACAAAACACACACTTACTATATACTTACGGAATTATAATCTGCTTTTGCATTCTTTTTTTTTCTTTTTCTCTCATCATAGTGCTTCATTTTTTTTATTTCAAATTTTACATCAATAATGTAATTTGAAAAATCATAATAATAGTCAAATTAATCTAATTTCAATTTTTTTGTTCTTATATACTGACTACAATTTATTCCATTTTTTATTATTCTGGACATGATACCTTGTCAATTAATTTCATTATATCAACATGTGTAATATATAGATAAATGTATATCAACTCTATAATCACATTCGCTACGTTATCGATATAATCGATCAGACTACGCAATGTCTTACTAATTGACATTTTCACATATATACACAGTAAATAATAGGAAGAGGCATATATATATAGAAAACTGCACATGTCTGTTATGCAACAGTCCATTACATAGAGTTACAGACAGTGAGAATTGCCTCTTTTGTTTGCAATATAATATATTTTCTATTTTAAACTAATTATACATTATTAGTTGATATTTTCATACATGTGTGGTATAATATCAAGGGGAATTATTTTCCTTCTATGTGTTTTGCAATATAACCAAAGCTCATTTTTTAGTTGTCTTCGTACTTGTAGTTTCGTTCGTACTATGTTTGTCTGACTGTTGTGTTTAATATCATTTCTTACCTTCCATATTACCCATTTCACAGTGCATATTATTGTGTTTATCAAAAGAGAAAATGTGTTATTTCCTGGATATCCCAGTACATTGTATTACATTTTCTTCTTTATCAAGTATTTCGTTAGTATAACCTGGGACAATATCCCTCATCAGGGTCTCCACAGAGTTCAATATATTTCTAGTGTGTGCACATTTAAAGAATAAGTGTTGTATGTCTTCATTTTCGGTTTTACAGAAATGACATTTTCCATCAGAATTTCCGAATTTTTTCCTTTCATTTCTGTGTATAATATTTTGTGTACACATTTCCATTGAAATTCCTTAATCTTTAAGGCTGTCAATATATTAAAACAGTTTTGCCAAATTTCATTCCATGGGAATTGTTTTTTATATATATTTTCCCATTTCATTTGTATTGTTGGCTCAATATTACCATTTATTTTCATTATAAGTGTTTTTAATTTTTGTTTCTTATGTACGACATGTTTATTGTGTTTATCGCCAATATTTAATGTTGTATCTATTTTTGGATACATAATGGCATCATGAATGATTTCTTCTTTTAATATTCTTTTATATCTTTGCGGAATAGCAGACTTCAGTCTTGCGAATTCAGATATACAATTTCTTTTATCTATAAGTCTCCCATATATATCATGGTCATTCTTGAACGTATTTTGCCCTGAATCCCATAAATCCTCTATGGTGTGTGTATCTTTGTGAAGGAACTAAAGAACATAGGTTTTCTGTTGAAATGTATCATATGATTGCCAAAAAGTTCTTGTTTTATGACTTCGTTTTTATCAATTAGTGTATTGGTTTTTAATAATTTGGACCATGCTGTGAAGAGATTTCTGTAAAAGTTTGATATATGCGTTAGCTTTAGCGTACTGGTGTCGGAGCATTTGCATAAGAAATAGTTTAGTTGGTATTAATCATCTAGCGAATGTAGCCAATATTGTCCTATTGCATTCCATGTGGTAGTGTTTGTTTGCATGATTTTGTATATCAATTTTATTTGTATGCTCAATGTGAATAGTGTTATATCCATAATATCCATCCCTCAATTTGATTGTTCTGAGCAGACTACATTTCGCTTAACTAATTCTTATTTCCCATTCCATATAAATTTCCAGAGAATTGTATTTAATTCTTTCAAATATTTATCAGGTATGCCACGAGCTTCTATTTCATAACCAACCTTAGATATTATTAACGATCTTATAATAACATTTTTTCCGAATAGTGACAGATTTCTTGTTTTCCATACCTGCAAACAACTATTAATCTTTTGGATTTTTTCTTTCCATAATTTATCATCTATTATGTGTCCATGATATACTCCTAGCGTTTTTATATTTGTTTGTGTCCAACTGATTGCTCTGTATCTGGGAACATTTTGTTTCCATCTTCCAAGATAGATACCGGTAGTTTTATTCAAGTTGACCTTCGATCCTGATGCGTTTTCGTATGTACTTAGAACTTTAAAAGATTCTATTATTGATTGTTCATCTTTATTGAATAGTTGTGTATCGTCTGCAAACATATTTAATTTAGCTTCAATGTGACCTGGCAGTACTATTCCGTTTATATCTTTATTCTTGCGGATGGAGCTTGCTAGAGGTTGCGCTTTTATGATGTATAAAATTGGCGCGATCGGGCAACCCTGCCTCGCGGATCTCGATATATTAAAATATTCCGAGATAAAACCATTTGTTTTTATGCATGTTTTTGCATCTACTAATAACATTTGCACCCATCCTCTAAATATTTTTCCGAAATTTAAGCGTTCAAGACATTTATCTACCCATCCCCATTCCACCCTATCAAAAGCTTATTGTTGGTCTAAGAAAATAACTGCTTCCTCCTTATTTTCCATATCGGTATATTCAAATATGTCTTGTATTAGCCTATTGCATCCGCAATATTTCTTCCCGGAACAAATCCTTTCTGGTCCGGATGAATAATGTCTGGGAGTATTTTTTTTATTCTATTTGCGAAACATTTCGCTATTATTTTATAGTCAACATTTAAAAGCGTCAGCGGTCTCCAATTTTTAGCTCACCTGGACCGAAGGTCCGGTGAGCTTATGCCATGGTGCAGCGTCCGTCGTCCGTCGTCCGTCGTCCGTCCGTCAACATTTGCTTCAAATCGCTACTAGTCATAAAGTTCTTATTGGATTTTAACCAAATTTGGTCAGAAACATCCTTGGCAGATGGGGATCAGATTTTGCATAAATGGTTACTCTGACCCCCAAGGGGCCTGAGGGGCAGGGCCCAATAGGGGAAATTAAGGCAATTCCTTTAAATCGCTACTAGTCATAAAGTTATGAATGGATTTGAACCCAATTTGGTCAGAAACATCCTTTGGGGAAGGGGAACAGATTTTGCATAAATGGTGACTCTGACCCCCAAGGGGCCAAAGGGGCGGGGCCTAATGGGGAAATAGAGGTAATTCCTTCTAATCGCTACTAGTCATAAAGTTATGAATGGATTTGAACCCAATTTGGTCAGAAACATCCTTCGGGGAAGGGGATCAGATTTTGCATAAATGGTGACTCTGACCCCCAAGGGGCCTGAGGGGCAGGGCCCAATAAGGGAAATTAAGGCAATTCCTTTAAATCGCTACTAGTCATAAAGTTATGAATGGATTTGAACCCAATTTGGTCAGAAACATCCTTTGGGGAAGGGGAACAGATTTTGCATAAATGGTGACTCTGACCCCCAAGGGGCCAAAGGGGCGGGGCCTAATGGGGAAATAGAGGTAATTCCTTCTAATCGCTACTAGTCATAAAGTTATGAATGGATTTGAACCCAATTTGGTCAGAAACATCCTTTGGGGAAGGGGAACAGATTTTGCATAAATGGTTACTCTGACCCCCAAGGGGCCAAAGGGGCGGGGCCCATTAGGGGAAATAGAGGTAATTCTTTCAAATCGCTACTAGTCATAAAGTTATGAATGGATTTGAACCCAATTTAGTCAGAAACATCCTTTGGGGAAGGGGAACAGATTTTGCATAAATGGTGACTCTGACCCCCAAGGGGCCAAAGGGGCGGGGCCTAATGGGGAAATAGAGGTAATTCCTTCAAATCGCTACTAGTCATAAAGTTATGAATGGATTTGAACCCAATTTAGTCAGAAACATCCTTTGGGGAAGGGGAACAGATTTTGCATAAATGGTTACTCTGACCCCCAAGGGGCCAAAGGGGCGGGGCCCATTAGGGGAAATAGAGGTAATTCCTTCAAATCGCTACTAGTCATAAAGTTATGAATGGATTTGAACCCAATGTGGTCAGAACCATCCTTCGGGGAAGGGGATCAGATTTTGCATAAATGGTGACTCTGACCCCCAAGGGGCCTGAGGGGCAGGGCCCAATAGGGGAAATTAAGGCAATTCCTTTAAATCGCTACTAGTCATAAAGTTATGAATGGATTTGAACCCAATTTGGTCAGAAACATTCTTGGGGAAGGGGAACACATTTTGCATAAATGGTTACTCTGACCCCCAAGGGGCCTGAGGGGCGGGGCCCAATAGGGGAAATTGAGGCAATTCCTTTAAATTGCTACTAGTCATAAAGTTATGAATGGATTTGAACCCAATTTGGTCAGAAACATCCTTTCGGGATGGGGAATAGATTTTGCATAAATAGTGACTCTGACCCCCAAGGGGCCAAAGGGGCGGGGCCTAATGGGGAAATAGAGGTAATTCCTTCAAATCGCTACTTGTCATTAAGTTATGAATGGATTTGAACCCAATTTAGTCAGAAGCATTCTTGGGGGAAGGGGAACAGATTTTGCATAAATGGTGACTTTGACCCCCAAGGGGCCAAAGGGGCGGGGCCCCATATGGGAAATAGAGGTAATTCCTTTAAATCACTACTAGTCATAAAGTTATAAATGCATGTTGTAAACTCAGAGAGTCTGGACTTCATTATTTCTTTAAAGCAGTTGGGATCCTCACGCTATAACCATAAATAGCATTGTTTGAGGTTAACAAACAAAAGGAATTGAACATGAACATTATTTTGACATTTGGTCAAATCTAACCAGGTGAGCGATACAGGCCCCATGGGCCTCTTGTTTATATCCTCACGCTCTCCGTTTTTGTACAACAATGTTAAAATACCCTTTGCCTGCGATTCTGCTAACTTATTTGTTCTACATATTTCATTTACAAGTTCTAAAAATTCATTCTTAATGATATACCAATAAATTTGATAAAAATCGGCTACAATGCCATCCTCCCCAGGAGACTTGTTCTTTTTCATATCATGGATACTTTTAAATACTTCCGCCACACTTAAATAAGTTTCCATATATATACTTTGTTCATTTGTTATACGCGTTTCCATATTGGATAGTAAAATATGTGCTGCTTCTCTGTCCAACCCTTCAGAGCTAAATAATGTTTTGTAAAATTGCACTTGCTCCTGTTGTATGGATTTTATGTCATTTTTATATTCCCCTTCTGAAGTTTTGATTCTTAGCCATAACTTTTCTTTCGCTCTTTGTTTTTCTAGCTCAAAGAAATATTTTGTTGATCTTTCATTCTCTTCATAATCCCGAACCCTTGCTCTTACTCTCATTCCAGTTGCTTTCTTACTACATGTATAATGTTCTTTTATTGCATTTGTTATTTCATTTATTTTCTCGTTATTTGAGTTTTCTGCTTTTGTAAGTATGTTTAATTCCTTTTCCATTTCATCAATTACTGCGTCAGTTTTGTTCAGTGATTTTGATATAGTTGTTGTGATTTCCCTAATCTTTATTTTTGCAATATCCCACCATTCTTTCAAATCATGAAAATTATGTCTTTCTGAAACCCAGTGTCTCCAAAAAGCTTCAAAAGTATTCTTAAAAGCCTCGTTTGCTATTGTATTGACATTCATTTTCCATGTCCCTGGACCAATTGGTGTTTTGTCAAGACTACTTTTTAATCATGGGATTCTTGGCATTTGATTTGCACCCTTAAAGTTGTTTGCTCTTATTTATTTTTTCTTATTTAGAATTCTATCAATTTAATGCTTTGAAGATAATGAACTTGTTAATTATTTGTTTTGATTTGTGATAAATTATAATGTTTTCAACGATTTCTGAAATTGTTAGTTTTGCATATTAATTATATATATATATATATGTGTAAGCAGCATTCACTGCAGGTCATATCCTTACGCCCTAAATGATATCATAAACAAAATACACAGGGTCAATTCATACCCATAACAGTTTTCTTAATTGTGGTAGAAACAGGTCACACAACTAGTTATTGTTGTGGAACTTCCCTAAACCGATCATGCACAGAACATGGATTTTTGGCCGGTTTGGAGAGGGTTCAGTTTGGAGAAGTGATCCATTTTGACAGGTCAGGATCCAGGGATAATATTGATCGGATAGGTTTTGTATCTTTGGAGCAGTGTTAATATTATTGAAGTTAATGAATACATAGAGTGCAGTATTAATAAAAAATTAAACTAATCAAATAAGTTCAATTACTGATTGCAAATGTATGCCATAATCATATCATTTCACTTATCACAGCACAATGCTGTCACCTGCATTAATTAACCTGCATATGGCTGGTCGCTGCATGGGGCACAATAAGGGGTATTTATTTCATTCAAAATTGGAATGGTTTTACAAATAAAAATAAGAACAACAATTTCAAACAGTAAGTTCCTACTGATCTTATTCAGGACATTGATATTGCATTTTAAAATGAAGACTGATCTTGTATTAGCCTCCTTATGGTGTACGAATTTGTCCGCTGCAGAAATACCCCATTTAGGGCCTCGTGCAAATTAGATGCGAAACTCTGGCTTTCTAGCTTTCTGATTTGCATGGTTTCAGCTTGACTGTTTTGATTAGGACACAATTAAATCATAATGCTCCTCTATTCGTAGGTGTTATGAACCAATTTACCTCCTACACTACTACACACGTATGCCCAAGACAGCTCATGACAACAATCGCCACAGGTGTTTATTTCACAGTCTGTTGGCCGGGCACCTGTCGCGTTTGGTAAGGCCCTTTTACCGAAGTATAAGTTTTGGTATATTTTAACCTTTCTGGACACAAAATAAGTTCAGTATTTGGAATTCAGAGGAATTGGGAAGTTTTTTTTTATTACTATAATATAAAAGGATTAATTATGTACAGCACAATTTCAATCGGTAACAAGAGGTGATTGATTTTGAGAGGAATCGGTTTTCGGAAGCTGTATATGGTATTTCTTTCACTCTTTTGGTTAATTTCCAAAGTTTTGAAAAAATAGCTAACTCAAGTGAAACCACACTAAATACAATAAACACTAGTTTTGTAACCTCTATATAATGTTAAATGAATTCATTGCTAAGGAAAATATAAAAAAAAAAAAAAAAAAAAAGATTTTTCTGCAAGGCTTCTTCAGTCCGACTGTTTATAATGCACATGAATACCTGTAGTGTAAACAATGTGATATATCAAAAATAACTTTTCATAAATATTCAAGAAGTAACTGGAGATTTCAACATGTTTTGAATATTTCTATGCATCTATGTCATTTATTTCAAAAGTTGCTGTTTTTGTTTTTTATTTACTTTAAAAAAAATTAATTAGTTATTTTTGAAAATTAGTGCCATAGAGAGGTTTTTCATATGATATATGTAATATATTCCTAAATCAATTTTTTTTATAGAAATCACATGTTGTTTATTGTGCTTTTCACATTGTTACGCTTACAAGATAGTTTTTAATTGAATGAAATGTTGAACTTCACCATCATGTTGTTTAAGCTAGGCTGATAAATACACTGTACAACATCAAAACTTTTGATGATCAGAGCATTACTTTATACTTGTTCAGAGCTAATGCTGTGGTGCAGCATCCGTTGTCTGTCTAGTGTCAACTTTTTCCTTAAACGACTTCTCAATAACCGTGAGCCACAGAGACCTGATATTGGTTATAGTGGTATGCTGTGAAGGAGGGCTACCATGTTTGTTCAAATAAATGACCTTCACTTACATTCAAGGTCACAGGGGCCAAATATGCTAAAATCTTTTAAACAACTTCTCAATAACCAAGAGGCCAAGGGAGTTCATATTGGGCCTGTAGCAAGCTTGGGTAAAGGGCTACGACGTTTGTTCAAAGGAATGACCTTGACGTGCTTTCAAGATCGGTCTGTGGCATGCTTGGGTGTAGGGCTACCAAGTCCTGTTTAAATGACAGACAATCTACATTCAAGGTCACAGAGGTGAAAGTGCTGAAATTTTTAAACAACTTCTTCTGAATCACCAAGAGGCACAGGGACTTAATATTGGATCTGTAGTATGCTGGGGTGAAGGGCTACAAATTTTGTTCAAGTACATTCAATGTCACAGGGGTGAAATAGGCTAAAATCGTTCAACAACTTCTTTTTAATAACTAAGAGGCCCAGATTTCACTTATAACATGCTGGGATGAAGGGCTATCAAGTTTGTTCAAATGACCTTGACCTTTATTCAATGTCACAGGGGTCGAATTTGCTAAAATCTTGAAACGATGATTTCTTGATAGCCAGGACAATCTTGAGACCTGATATAGGGCCAATAGTATACTGGAAAGAAGGATTACAAAATTTAATTACATGAATAAACCTCTGATATTTAAATAAAGAAGTAATCAGCTTGGTATCTTCATAATTTATGACCCAGATCAACTTCAAAGTTCCTCTAGAAGCAGGTGAGCAATACAGACCCTTTGGGCCTCTTGTTGGTACTTTCAGCTGAAAGTTCTTGACTAGGATTGTCAATGCACCTTAATTCCAACAGAATAGAAAATGAGCTACATATTTATCAGTATGTTAAGAGTACAATGCTAAATTCATGCTTACATGTACATGGAATAGAAGAAAATATCTTAATGCTACTCCCATAGGATTAGATATCTCAAACATGACACATGTATGTATATGTATTCACTTTATCCGATGCATTCAAACTTCATACTTAACTCAGTTATAGAAAAAAAAAACTACGGAAAGTTATGGTTTATCTTTTGAAAACCCTACCTTTCTGTACATGTGCTAGCTATTGATGATTTGTTGGTATGTCTGAATAAGTTTTCCATTTTCAGTTTAATCAAACTTATACTCACATTTAACATCAAAATGAATATTTAATCAACCAAAGATAGGTAATCCTGTCTAGATGCAGTTAATTGTTGTGAATCAGTTACTATAATGATATTTGTTGTAATTTTCAATTTAATTAGTTTTTTGTTACATCAAAATTCTTTTGTATATTGCATTAAATGCGCTATTAGCCAAATGTTGTAACTAAGGCTTTATAAGTTTACTGGTACAGTATTCATGGTTTCATTGTACAATGTAAGACAACATGGGTTTTCCCGGGTACTCCTGTTCCCTTCCACACTATGAATTAAAGACCCGTCGCTCCCTTCCATCCAGCCCAACAAGTGTGATCAATATAATAAGTTATAGCTTGTTTCACAGTTGTTGTAAATCAAATAAAGTCTACATTCAATGCATGATATACTGTACATGGTTCTGAAATGATATTGATTAAATGTGACATGTATCATTTTCAGATCTGTTGGCTGATCATGATTATGTAGCTTATCAATACTATTAATTATTGTCTATTTCTTTATATTATTTCTGTAAATAAACTCACAAATTGAAAAAGTGGCTTGTTTTTTATGCCCTCACCAAATTATGGAGGATGGCGTATTGTGTAATTACCCAGGTCTGTGCTGTTCTGTTCCAAATCAGTGACATATCCTGAGAACCCATCAACAGATTTAGTTTATATTTACACCATAGTATCATAACAAAGATCTACACCTGATCACATTCTGGTCATTGGTTAAATTTCGAAAATCCGAAACATAAAATTTGAACATGGCTTTCCAGGTACTTCATGTATTTATTTACATTCACTCGCCTAAATTTTAGCTTTTTTTTCCGATTGAAGACAAGTTATTGCCCTTAGACCATTGGTTATTTCAGAGAACAATGTTGATCCAACATTTCACAGAATTACATATAATATAATTTGTATTTTTAACAGAAACATTATATAACATATAATAGTCATATTTATCACATTATCTTACATTATATTAATTTTTCTATTATTATTTTTTTTAAGATAATTTACTTTTTATATAGAAAACGAAAAATTTACTGATACCTGTATATAATATAACAGCATATTTTATGTGACTTGATTTAATACAGAA
The DNA here is from genome assembly GCF_902652985.1 of Pecten maximus. Classification (NCBI taxonomy): domain Eukaryota; kingdom Metazoa; phylum Mollusca; class Bivalvia; order Pectinida; family Pectinidae; genus Pecten; species Pecten maximus. The sequence continues at coordinate 25,275 of NW_022979404.1, forward strand.
ACAACCAAAACGCGATATGCACAACAAGGGACGGAGGGGAACCTATATATAAAACTTGAGAAAGATCCCTTTAGTACTTTCTGAGATCTAGCGGTAACAATTAAATTTTTATTTTGGTAAAATCCAAGATGACCACCTGTCGGCCGTGTTGTTTTCCGATCCGTTCCAAAATGCAATATGCCCAATAAGGGACCAATGGGAACTTGCATATGAAATTTGAGAAATATCCCCTCCGTACTTTTTGAGAAATAAATAGCAATAACAAGATATGTTTACGGACGGACCACGGACGCTTCATGACTTCAACGACTTCATTATTGGAAGTTGAATCACAATCGTCTCTATTGCAGTTCAGTGATTCGATTTACCGATAGCGTGATTAGGAAGTGTAATAACCGTAATTATGTGTTTGAGTTATAAATATGCGATATATAATAACGGACTGTCATATCTGCCAGTTTCCAAGCGTGAAGGAGCGACTTCTTGTTATTGCTATTTATTTCTCCAAAAGTACAGAGGGGATATTTTTAAGTTAGATGTATGCTGTAAAATCTGATTTGCCGAAAGGCCAAAGGAATAAGTGAATTGAAAAAAAAAAATGTTTGTGAAGAATGTCTTAGAGTGAACCTCCGAAGCCGGTCACATCGTAGTGCCTTTCGGCCAATCAGATTTTACAGCATACATCTAACATATACATCAGTATTATAACATTATATTTACATTTGCTCCGCATTTCCCCATTGACACAATGCTTAGAGGCAGTTGCCACCATACGCCTATAACACCCAGTGGGTCATGTGACATTAAAAAAGGTGGTATTTTTCTATGGAACGGAATTCAAGTAAATATTACAGTATCTGTTATTGCATTCTTGTGTGCAACATTAACATTGTGTTATGCGAATTGAACCTTATCATTTCCTTTATTATCATTCATGTATTCAGTGTTAAGATTGCATATTGCAGTTTGATTATTCCAGTCGTCAACATTGTCATTACTAGTTTGCATTGCGCAATCCGGTATTCGCTAGGTCAACATTCAGTATTGCATTATCGGCATTCGCGTTCACTTTGTGATTGTTGGCGATCTCATTCTTTAGTTACTCATTATGGAGTATGGGGGCGCTGCGGTGTTTTATGCTATTCGGAAGTCATCGGACTTTGCCCCAGTAATTGAAGCATCCGGAAATAGAATAGAATGTTCGCAATTCATTTCTCGTTTATTTTTGCCTGAAATAACGGACTATTTGTAGCATACACAGGTACGTACTAGGTAATTATAATTCAGACAATTTCAGTGTTTTGGTGATGTTGACTTGACATAATACGACCACAGGGACATGTCTAGTCTATATTAAAATAGCCAGAAATACCTAGACTAAAAAATATGTATATATAAAGACAAAGTTTGCACATATTTTTTTTTTTAAGAGAGTTACTAAATAAGGAGGGTAAAGCATTTAAAATTCCAGACTACTGTTTGTATAATTATGACTCAAATATGTTATTTTCATTTGTTACTATAAACTTTCTCAATATTAATTTATATTTTTTGTTTGTTTTTTTTGTATTCACAATTTGCATTAAACTATTACCATGATTATCGATTTATCATTGAAATGTTTATTAAATTACGCCATTCATATATTACATGGCAGTAATTTAAAGCTCAAGATACGCGGCGGCTACCTCGTATGGCACACCTTCAAATAGTAAATGTTTGTTATATCGATAGATAACTCATATATTTTCTATTTGGTTTTTTTTACCAGTACACAAAATGACTGCATTTTTAGTACCAAAAGAAACTGATTTTTCAACTTCAAAAAAATATTTAATAAGTTGACAAATTGCACATAAAAAGACTGTAATAGTCTGAAAATGAATAAGATATTCACATAATGTTTAAATCTTTTAAAGAAGTAAGCACACATACAAGTATATTCAAAATGTATTTTGATCCTTGAAACAGTTATATATATAACTTAGCAACACAAATGACGAAGGAAGACAACTTTTTATCTCGTGCTATATACATATATACTATATCTTTACTACATAGTTTCTAAATAAAAATTGGTCTGATTCTCTACGACCTCGGTTTTTTCCTTTAGTAGTTTGTATACATGTCATAAAAATCTCAAAAATGTATTATCACTACGAAACAGTTACTAATGTGTCCTTTATTTCAGAAACCTTTTTACCAAGATGAAAGAATGATAGAACTTGAAAATACAAACGAAAAACATATATACATTGTATGATATCTGTATTTTTTTCTCCTAATATTTTCACAGTTATACAAGTTACAAGGAGACTTCAAAGAAGTAATAATTTATTCCTGCATCAGAATGTAGAAAAGCTAAAGTTGACAAAAAAAAAACAACAACAGTTATAACTACTCAATCGGAAATAGGTGATTATGGCAGAAAACTCCACTGCATAAGGTCTTCATAGGGAATGTAACTTCACTTAATGTTCTGTATATAAAATCGTATAGGGGGGAGGTAACTTCACTTAATGTTCCAGATGCTTCGATTACTGCCGGAAAGTCCGATGAACTCCGAATAGCATAAAACACCGCAGCGCCCCATACTCCATAACGAGTAACTAAAGAATGAGATCGCCAACAATCACAAAGTGAACGCGAATGCCGATAATGCAATACTGAATGTTGACCTAGCGAATACCGGATTGCGCAATGCAAACTCGTAATGACAATGTTGACGACTGGAATAATCAAACTGCAATATGCAATCTTAACACTGAATACATGAATGATAATAAAGGAAATGATAAGGTTCAATTCGCATAACACAATGTTAATGTTGCATGTTACGAATTTACAGTCTACCAGTCGTAGATTATCTATATATTTCATAACATGAAATGAGCCCGACGTAAATACGTATTTCATAAGAGAAATTTCCGACAACTTTCCTTACCACGCTTTGCCGGTTGAGCATGCCGTTCAAAATGGCGAGATTCGTCAACTTAGATTCAGACACAATTCCAGACCAATTATCTTACCTTATATTGTAAACGAAGCATGCCTGGATCCTTCGTGATGTTATTAAGTTACTTATAATTGTGTTATGCATGTAAACCCACCGCAAACATGGTTATTCTGCGAAATTCTGTGAGTGAATTCCGCGTTTGTTTACACTTTGGCGGACTCCAGAAGATGACGTCATTGCTCGACGCTGATTGGCTGATGCAGTCCCGGCGGAAAGTATAAAAGCCGGCCGAGACATCAGCAACCGACTCACTTTCTCTGACCGCTACGAGCAGACAGACGTGCAGATCCAGTAGTACACTTTCATTACAGAATGTCTTCTGTACCACCAAAACGATGGGTACGCATTTAAAAATGATATACTAATCATTATTAGCGATGTATTGGGTATCAGAGGCTTGGAAAGGTCTGTTGAAGTTATTGTTTACCTTCGCAACCAAGACTGACGTGATGCATGATGGGATACTCCCAAAAGCAGACGATATAGTTAAAGAAGGAAACAGATATCCAACCAGTCCTTACGTAATCATTACATATACCAAACAATAGTTATCAGCCGATCATAGTTCACGATCCAAGGGAAGTAACTGGAATTAGAAATGGGCAACAACTACTATTTCTTATATTTATAATTAAGTATTCATAACGCCCAAAAATATTACCAGTAACGTGACATTGGCTAACAGTATCAAAGTTATGTGTTGTATCCAAGAGACCTATTATCCGTTTTAATAATAATAAATGTACCACTATTTGTATTTTACGTGTTTGTCAACTGATTTCAATTCCAAGATACTGGACAGGAGCGAACCTAAATTTATGTAACTCCTTCTGTTTCTGTATTTCTACCATAAAAGTTATCTACATAAACTGGGTTGGAAATACGGGAGCAGGGGGCGAAACGTTACATTGGCGTCGTCGGCAGGATAAACTTTTATTACATTAGTATCTCCTGTATCTAGTTGGAAAGAAAATAATATAAAAAAAAATATACAAACACTGAAAATAATTTTTGGTCATTTTTAATCAAATAATGGATGACTCAGGTGAAATAATTATCCAAAATAGACAAAGGTCTTGCTCTCCCAATTTTCGTGTAGTAGATCAAATTGATTCTCCTCAAAGATACCAAGCCTCAGATAACCAAACATCAGCTACAAGTCCTCCATCTGAAAATATAAATAATGCTGGACTATTAAGAGCTATAAATCAAATAGGGGAACATTTAAATGTTCTTTCTGAAGATTCAAGATCTATGAGAAATCATATTAATGCTATTGAAAGTAGACTTGATAATCAAAATTCAAACACAAATTTTGTAAGTAGATCTAGTTTGGGAAGTCATGAGAGCCACCATTCCCCTTTTAATGGTTCAAACAGAAATGAAAATCACACAGCATCAAGGCTCATACAAAGACATGAACCCACACATGAACACAGAAACAGATCTTTTACAAAACTAAAACCTCAAAATTATGATGGGAATGAAGATTTTGAAGAATATCTTTCCCAATTTGAGATCATTGCTGATATCAATCAGTGGGATTATAGGGAAAAGTCTTTATATCTAGCAGGCTCACTTGGTGGAAATGCTAGAGCTATCCTTACAGAGTTAAGTCCTCTTGATAGACAAGATTTTGATTCTCTGGTGAATATTCTGAATATCAGATATGGGTCTATTGAACGCTCAGAAATGTTTCGGGCAAGACTCCAAACCAGAACAAGAGGTAAAGATGAAACTCTGTCAGAATTAGCTCAATCTATTCGTAAACTGACTAGACAAGCTTACCCTACTGCAGATTCTTCACTTACCAATATTTTGGCATTAGATCATTTTATTGATTCCATCTCAGATTCAGATATAAGGCTGAGAATAAGGGAACTTAGACCTAAAAATATCAATGAAGCAGAAACCCATGCTGTAAGGCTTGAAGCACACAGATTGGCCGATAAGCAAAGGGGAAAGTCTGTTCATGTTAACCAAAGGTCTGTTTATCAAACACAAACTAAGCCTCCACAGCAATACATTGAAACTGATGGGGAACAAGTAAGTGTTGGTGCACTAACAAGAAGTATTCTTTCTCTTGAAAGAACTACAAAACAATTAATAAGCACCTTGGGGCAAAATGATAGACCTCAACAAAATCACAATAGACAAAGAAATGTCTGGAATGGGAATGGGAATCAAATGAACCAAAACCAATTCAATCAATCTCAAACCCAACACTATGGACATCAGTCCAGGGGAGATAATCGATGGCAGGGTAAACCCCAAAACCCAAGCTATCCTAACAAACAAGGTGGTCAGAATCAAAATTTCAGAAACCAACCTTCTAGACAGTCTCATGGTAATATAAACCAGAGACAAGGGAGACAATTTCCCAATGATTCACAAACCCAGAATCAATTGAGACCAGATCCTATATACTCCAGCACAAATCAATCCACTGACCAAAATGGTCAGGGAAACATTTAGAGGCTGAGTTCGAGGGTCAGAAGTCAGTGTCATCCCAGGGAAGACCCAATAATATAACAATTGGCAGTTTAAGTAATAACAAAGATGGGTTGTTTGTTCCCATTAGGATTGGAACATATAGATTACCTTTACTTGTAGACACTGGTGCCTCAGTTACCATTCTAAGTAAAGAGTACTTGAAAAAGTTAGACCCTGACAAAAATATAGCAGTACAACCAATATCATTAAATATGATAACTGCAACAGGGGAAAAGAAACCATTTCTTGGAAAATGTTGTTTAGATATTGATCTTGGTGATCAGACGTTGAGACATGAGTTTCTCATTGCTGACATAAAACTGAATGGAATACTAGGTCTAGATTTTATGACCATGCATTCAGTGGATATCCTCTTGAATAAGAACTGTTTATCAGTTAGGGGAAGGAATGTTCAATGTTTACGATTTCAAAATGAAATCGATGAACCTGCTTGTAGCAGAGTTGCTATAGATGAGGACATAGTATTGCCTCCAAATAGCGAAACTATTATTTTGGGGAAAATTATTGATCCCATATTTAGACAGAAAATGGCAATAGTGGAACCAATATCCGATATGGTGATGAAACACCAGGTGTTGTTAGCTAAAGCTGTTGTAGACCCTAGTTTGGGCACAGTGCCATTGAGGATTCTAAATATGAAGGATGAAAACTGTAAATTATACAGAAATTCTGTTGTAGCTACACTAGATGTGGTAAGCCAAGTTACTGATATACCCCCAGTATCAGCTTGTGTAAATGAAGTCAATGTAGGGAAAGATAACCCTCATGATATTGAACTACCTGAACACCTTACCCAATTATTCCAAGAGTCTTCCACAAATCTCAAGCATAATGAGAAGGAAGCATTGAAATCTCTCTTACATGAATTTCAAGATTCATTTTCCAATTCACCAGATGACATTGGTCTAACTAATTTAGTTGAACATAAAATCAACACAGGGACACATCCTCCCATCAAACAACAACCAAGACGAGTACCTATATCTCAAGTAGAGCAAGTTGAGAAAGAAATAGAGTCTATGGTTGATAAGAATGTAATAGAAAAATCTGAAAGTAGCTGGAGTTCACCTATTGTCTTGGTAAGAAAGAAAGACAATACTATACGCTTCTGTATTGACTACAGAAAACTCAATGAAGTTACAGTCAAAGATAGTCACCCTATTCCCAGAATAGATGCAACTTTAGATGCCCTAGGTGGATCTACATGGTTTTCAACCTTAGACCTAAAAAGTGGGTATTGGCAGGTTAAAGTTAAACCTGAAGATAGAGCAAAAACAGCATTTAGTGTTCCTGGGTTAGGACTTTGGCAATTCATTACAATGCCATTTGGCTTATGTAATGCCCCCGCTACTTTTGAGAGACTAATGGAAAAAGTTCTTTCAAAACTGTCCTGGAAAATATGTATGGTTTACCTGGATGACATTATTATCTTTTCCAAAACATTTTCTGCTCACTTGGAAAATCTCAGGCAAGTCTTCACAAGGCTTCATGATGCAAACCTGAAAATGAGTGCAAAGAAATGTAAATTATTACAAAAACAAGTCAGTTTCTTAGGTCATGTAGTTAGTGAGGAAGGCATAAGCACTGATCCTGCTAAGATAGAAGCAGTTCAAAGTTGGCCTATTCCTTCAAATGTTAAGGAAGTAAGAAGCTTCCTTGGTTTGTGTTCATATTATAGAAAATTTGTTTACAAATTTGCTGACATTGCAAAACCCTTGCACAAACTTACAGAAAAGAGTCAGAAATATGTTTGGACAACAGATTGTCAAGATGCATTCGACAAACTGAAAAGAGCTTTAACTAGTTGTCCTGTGTTATCTTTTCCAATGAAAGATCAAGGTATCTTCATTTTGGACACAGATGCCTCCAATATTGGTATGGGCGCTGTCTTATCACAAATACAAAATGGGATAGAAAAACCTGTATGTTACTACAGCAAAGTCTTCAGTGCTGCTGAAAGACGCTATTGTGTTACCCGCAGAGAGCTCCTGGCAATAGTCAGTTCAATTAAAAATTTCCATCATTATCTATATGGACAATTTTTCAAAGTCAGAACTGATCATGGAGCTTTAACTTGGCTCATCAATTTCAAAAACCCTGAAGGACAAATTGCCAGATGGTTTGAGTTTTTAGCTACCTATCAATTCAAGATTGAACATCGAGCTGGTCGATCACATGGAAATGCTGATGCTCTTTCAAGACGACCATGTTCTGAACAGAATTGTAAACATTGTACAAAGGCAGAGGAAAGGTATACTTATGAAACTACCACACCAGTTAATACAGTTACCAATTCAACTGCTAGTTGTTGTCCTGTCTGTACACGATCACAATCAAATGGTCCAGAAACATGTATCTCAGGTACAGCACCTGAAAATAAGGAAAATGAAACATTTGAACAGCCTATTAAACAAGAAAGTGTACTGGAAGCACAAAGCAATGATGACACTATTGGTTTAGTCATGAAATGGGTAAAAACTGGTAAAAGACCAGACTGGAATAATATATCACACCTCAGTGAAGAATGTAAATATTACTGGGTGAGATTTGATTCTTTATGCTTTCTTGACAATATTCTTTGTCATAAATGGGAAGATGTACAAACCAAATATCAAATGGTTCTCCCAAAGAAACTGCACAATTTAGTACTAGATGAACTACATAATAAAGTTTTGGGTGGTCATTTAGGCTACAAGAAAACTTTATCCAAAGCACGTGACAGATACTTTTGGTATCATATGTCACAAGATGTTAAACATTGGTGTTTGAAATGTGACCAATGTGCAACCAGAAAAACTCCCCACAAGAAAGCCAAGGCACCATTACAAAAATACATTGTAGGAGCACCTATGGAGAGATTAGCCATAGATGTCCTTGGGCCTTTACCTTTAAGTAAAAAAGGTAATTCTTATCTCTTGGTTATTGGTGATTACTTTACCAAATGGGTAGAAGCTATTCCAATGAGGAATCAGAAAGCTCATACAATTGCCCAGAAATTGGTAGAAAGAATAATCACGATATTTGGTGTTCCAATGGAATTACACTCTGACCAAGGTCCAGCTTTTGAAAGTGAAGTTTTTACAGAAATGTGTCACATCCTTGGCATTGTGAAAACACGTACCACACCATACAGACCACAATCTGATGGTATGATAGAACGTGCAAACAGAACGATTGAAAATATGCTCTCAGCTTTTGTGGATAAAAATAAGAAAGATTGGGACGAACACATATACCCTCTAATGATGGCGTATCGATCCGCAATCCATGAATCCACTGGTATTTCACCTTGTGAGATGGTTTTTGGGCATCAAGTCAATTTGCCTGTAGATCTCATACTGGGACGTGTGAAACCCTTAAATGAAACACAAGAATTAGCATCAGAGTATGCATACAAACTAGCACAATCTATTGAAATCATCCATAATTTTGCAAGACACAAATTAAACCTATCAGCCTCAAAAATGCTCAAAGAGTACAGTAAAAAGATACACAAACACCTGTATGAGCCAGATGAAGCTGTTTGGTTATATTACCCCAATTTAAAGGGTTGGGTAGGAAGTTACATTGCCCTTGGCAAGGACCTTACCTAATAACACAAAGAATAAATGATGTGTTATACAGAATACAGAAAAGCCCAAAATGTAAAACTAAAGTGGTTCATCATGACTTACTGAAACCATATAAGGGAGATAATAAACCCAAATGGTAATGAAGATAAGTTAGGCTTAGGACAATTAAACTGAAGTTTAAATAATAATTATGTTCAAGAAAATAATTACCACTATAAATATATTTACCTTGGGTTCTTATTCTGTCTTTCCAGGTTCAAAGGTATGTCTGTGGGATTTGTGACCATTTTGAATCGCCACAGAGGAGTCACGTGGAGCGCCACATGACTGGTCAGCATTCGAACTTTGCCTTTATGTGCCAGGAATGTAAACGGCTTATGGCAAGACCTGGCATGAAACATGGCTGCAATGCAATAATTTCCACAGTCAAGAGGTCAAATATGGAGTTTGGACTTGAGGAGCAAAAGGAATTTCAAGCTTTCCAGGCGTCCCGCGGAGAGAAGGTAAAAGTTGTCAGGAAGGAGTTGCCATTGGCCACAGAAAAAACACTAAAAAAAGGAGCCACCACCACTAAACGGAGATCAACGCAGTTCATTGAAATTCCTACAAAGAAGCAGGCCTTCACAGATCCATCTGGAATGGGAACATCTCCTGGTGAGAAAGCTCTGGAAAAGGGGATCCAACATAGCATAGTACCACAGACCCCATCATTAAACAAACGTAATTCTAGAATTCCTATCCGTTGTGTGTCATTTCGCAGTTCTAAGGAGACAAAGGCATCATCATCCTCATCATCATCTTCATCCTCTTCATCGTCAACAGTTTCCTCCCCATCACCATCCATCACCACCTCATGTTTCACTGCTTCGGTTCAACATTTGCCATCTGTAAATATGGAACCAGCCCATGGCAAGTCAAACTCTACTCAGACAGGGATGGTGAATAAAACATTATCTATTTCTACCAATGGCCGACTAGAAGAAACAAGATCATTAGCAGCAGTTGAGGAATATATACCTGTAAACCCATCTGGGGATGCACCATGCACCGCTTCCTACAGACCCACCAACAAGAACAATTTCAAACTTAAAGGCCTCATGGAATGCCAGGACAATCGCTGTGTGTTGAACGTCGGGGGTTGCAGGTTCGAAACGAGTAAGATCACCCTCAAGGTAGATCCCTCATCTATTTTGTCAGACATGGTTTCTGAAAACTCCATCATGAGACCATATCAAGAGAACAATGTCGATTGTTATTTTTTGGACAGAAGTGCTAAGATGTTTGACTTTGTTTTATGTTTCTTACGAAATGGTCCAAGTGTAACTCATAGGAATCTTCCCTGCAGTATTCCACAACTCCGGGAGATGCTCACCGAAGTTGAATTCTACTGTCTAAAGGAACTGAAGATATTGGTAGAGCAGAAAATGAAGTCTCTATTGCTGAACTTCAGCGAGGAACTGTAAAAACAAATCAAACTATGAACTGTAAAGACATTGGCATTTATCACTAACACCATCTTATCATTATTATCATTATCAATATATTCATAAATACTTAGGAATAGAATGCTAAAACTATTATTTCATCTACATATGTATATGTACATAAATCATAATCATTTGAACTTTAAAATTGAAGATGAATCATTAGTCATGGTTGAAATTGTTATCTCATCATTGAGTATTGACTATGAAAATGTATAATTGATTCACAATTTTTATTGTTATCACTAATTCACTTACCATTCAAGTATTGTTATTCTTGTTGAACTCAGAGACAAACCAAGTTAATTCCTCATCTGAAAGAAAAATAAGTTGTATATCTTATTTTATTGAAAAATATGTAATTATTATTACATTATTTATATTTATTGTAGCAGATTATTTAGAACTGTAAATAGAAATGTATGCTATGCAATTATTTCATTGATATTATCTATTAATGTATATTCTGCAGGCAGAAATGATGAGGAAAAGATCAATAGGATTCACATAGCGAATGGAAAATATAGATAGCTTAGTATATGTAAATATCTAAATATTATGTAAATTATTCCATTTTTTTTATGTACTATTGATATTTATGCAGTGTTGTGTTATAAGATATGTTATTTATTACAATTATTTAAATCACATACCTTGAGTTGTGAGGTCTTTGATTGTCTGAAGTAAGAATCTCAAATCCAAGCCATTCGTTGGGCAAATTAGCCTAACCGACCTTGACACGCTAAGCACGTGATTCAACAATCAATGGAAATTTCCAGAAAATTAAGTGAACTGTATTACGTCATTCGGGACGAATGCTCTACGTAGGAGGGGGCAATGTTACGAATTTACAGTCTACCAGTCGTAGATTATCTATATATTTCATAACATGAAATGAGCCCGACGTAAATACGTATTTCATAAGAGAAATTTCCGACAACTTTCCTTACCACGCTTTGCCGGTTGAGCATGCCGTTCAAAATGGCGAGATTCGTCAACTTAGATTCAGACACAATTCCAGACCAATTATCTTACCTTATATTGTAAACGAAGCATGCCTGGATCCTTCGTGATGTTATTAAGTTACTTATAATTGTGTTATGCATGTAAACCCACCGCAAACATGGTTATTCTGCGAAATTCTGTGAGTGAATTCCGCGTTTGTTTACACTTTGGCGGACTCCAGAAGATGACGTCATTGCTCGACGCTGATTGGCTGATGCAGTCCCGGCGGAAAGTATAAAAGCCGGCCGAGACATCAGCAACCGACTCACTTTCTCTGACCGCTACGAGCAGACAGACGTGCAGATCCAGTAGTACACTTTCATTACAGAATGTCTTCTGTACCACCAAAACGATGGGTACGCATTTAAAAATGATATACTAATCATTATTAGCGATGTATTGGGTATCAGAGGCTTGGAAAGGTCTGTTGAAGTTATTGTTTACCTTCGCAACCAAGACTGACGTGATGCATGATGGGATACTCCCAAAAGCAGACGATATAGTTAAAGAAGGAAACAGATATCCAACCAGTCCTTACGTAATCATTACATATACCAAACAATAGTTATCAGCCGATCATAGTTCACGATCCAAGGGAAGTAACTGGAATTAGAAATGGGCAACAACTACTATTTCTTATATTTATAATTAAGTATTCATAACGCCCAAAAATATTACCAGTAACGTGACATTGGCTAACAGTATCAAAGTTATGTGTTGTATCCAAGAGACCTATTATCCGTTTTAATAATAATAAATGTACCACTATTTGTATTTTACGTGTTTGTCAACTGATTTCAATTCCAAGATACTGGACAGGAGCGAACCTAAATTTATGTAACTCCTTCTGTTTCTGTATTTCTACCATAAAAGTTATCTACATAAACTGGGTTGGAAATACGGGAGCAGGGGGCGAAACGTTACAAGCACACAAGAATGCGATAACGGATAGTGTAATATTTACTTGAATTCCGTTCCATATTTTTCGGCATAGCCGTATACATGTGTACTTTGCTTTTGGCCCCGGATATGACGCGAAAGGTGGCGTTACTGGTCAAGACGAAGTATGTGATTGGTCAATGTAGCGGTAAATGCAAAATGCAGATATGCAGTTAAAAACGAAACAAAATTAAGATTGAATGCAAGCTGAATAATTGGATGTATCTATTCAAATGACACATTAATAAATTCATATTCTGATTCAATTGCAGTCTTATTATCACCAAAAATGATTCAAACTGATACAATTTTGTTATCCGTGCTAAAACTGCGCATTTATTGATTAGTTCGTTGATTTATTTCACCAGCAGTTTTACATTATAACCACCAGCATTAAACCTATGCCGTTTATCTTTTTTTAAAGATATTTGTTGTTTTGTGTTGGTTTTATTATTTTCAAAGTTGACGAAAATGGACAGTGGTTTTAATGTTGTTATAGTCGATATGGAAGCAAGTTGTATGGTGCATATATGTAGGCAAGCATACGCACAAGTAATAGAAGTGGATATCGGAACTACGACGACTCCGCTCAAGGTACTGTGATCAGCACTCGCCATGTAGCTAACACACAACCCCAGCCCATCAGTCCAATACCTAACCAACGATTTGTTGAAAAGCTAGATACTGAACTGTACCACCTTTCTAAAGATGACTATATATCCAAAATATACAAGTAGTTTATCATACATCAAAATTAAAGTTTTCAAAACACGTATATTACGGTCATCTCGGAGATATTTTTCCAACGCTTCTTACGTTTAAATGGGTTATTGTCAAGAATATATTATATGATATTTCGAAACAGCAAGTTAAAATCTTCTACGGCAAGCCTCAGAAACTTTCAATGTTATCATAAACTACATAGCAAATTCGGTGAAATACCGAAACTCACCGATTTTGCCTTTATCCATCTTTGATGACCGTAGTATATATTACGGTCACCACTGTGTACATAGTGCATTAGTTTACCTCAGTAGGCCTACATGGCTGTCTGTCATATGGTCATTCATTAATGTGACGTAATGATGGCTTGATTATCTGTTATGACATCATAAAAATTAGAGAGTATTATGTTTATGATAATCTATTCAATTTTGGTTTTTGTGTCTTTATGAAATGTGAAATCTGTTTCTTTCTCCTCCCTTTCGATAGAGTTTTCTGAATAGGTTCTAAAAAGGTGTTTTTCGTCCACAAATACCTACAAATGTTTACTTACAAATGTAATCTCACTTTTAGCTCATCTGGCTTGAAGGGCCAGTGAACTTATGACATATGTCATGTCCATTGTCCATCTTTCTGTCAACTTTTCCTAAAAATCACTATAGTCAGGAGGCACTGACACAAACGGTGGGTCTGAACAATTCCGAGATGAGTTCCTTCTAACGAAAGTTGTCGGATCTCTAATCAAGATACAGATCAGTTACTACACGGAGAGAAAAAACCCAGTAAATTGAGTACAATCTAAAAACTATGGAACCGAAATAAACTGGGAGAGTACGTAATTCACAGGAGTCTAATTATATATAGGGAATCGCGGTGTGGTTTATACAGAAATATGACGGACATCACAGATTAATGGATCTAAGAATTGAAATTAATCATAGTATGCCAATTCAAGTGAGGTTTAAAAACGTAATTCATCACTGTTCATCACAACTTTAACCACCCCCAGCCTTTTTAAAGTGAATAAAATTCCTTAAAATGACATAGGATAATCACCAGTAAAACATTCAGGAAGGCGCTTAAAAAACAATTCTTCTTATTACATGCCCTTTTATATTTATATTATGTTTGATTTTCTCATGTATTTCAATCCCTCATACACAACACCTATAAGTAGCCTCGACACTTTGATATTCTGTATGAATTTACTGTAAACTCTTCGCTCCACGGGCGTGTTATCTCCCTTACACCACTTTCTTTGCGATATTCGGTAAATAGTATCAGGTTTTGGTTTCCTTCAGTTGTAAATCCAATGTATTAAGGATGAATTAATGTATTAATTTAGGATTTTCATCATGATGACGTATGCATCTAGTGCAGTTTCCCAGACATCCATAGCAAAGTAAATAATTATGTAAAAATATTCCTAATACCACTACACATGGAATGATGTACATGTAGTACAATTTTAGGGATGCTATTTCAAATCGCACTAACACACTGAGTGGTACACGATATTGTATCAATGGAAGTAAGGATTAATCTTATTTCGTTATGGATTAAAACCTAAACTAATCCAACATCGGTTGAATATTAAAACCCATGACATACGTGTTAAAATGCTTGCATCAAGCAGAATTAAGATACATAATTATTTCAAAAAAGGAGAAAAATGTCAATTGCTATTGTTAAAGCCAGAATTCGGATCATATATGTTGTCTTCTAGGAGCTGCTGTTTTACTGTTCATTTCCATTTAGTGATATAACTTCAAAGACTAAGAGATATATCCTATTCAAATTTTAAGTGATATTACTTAATAGAATGCATAGTCACGTGATCAGTATCCTAAAATATAAGCTGTATTTTGGCGAGGGTAAAGAAAGACAAAAGCCTTGGCGAGCCACTTTGAGCCAAAAATACAGCTTATATTTTAAGACACTGACTATGTATTCTATTTATCCTTCAACAGTTAACCTATCAAAAATATTGATCATTTTGAAGTGAAACGGTATCATTACTGTTCCTCATTGGTTGTCTACCTTCAGCGTGCAGTTCACCTATTAAAGATTTGGGTTAGAGACTGTGGAGTTACCGTACACCTAATAAATATAAACTCATTTAATCACCCAAAGTCTGTTTTCGCAATACTCACAAACAGCAAAAACACAAAAGAACATCAAAACTTCTGACAAATATTTATTCAAATATCCGTTTACAGTTTTCACATATCACTTAACCTTGCAAGGTCAGATAGATCAGCCCTTGATACAAACTCCTTCTCTATCTCTTCTCCCCTTCTCCCAGACTTTGCTAACTTCTCGGCCACATTTGTAGAATCCACCAGTGTGTTGAATCTGCCATAGTACTCTGCACTTTCCTTTGTAAACCATCCAAGATGCCTCATAAGTTGTTGTGCGTTGTCGACTGAGCCACCTAATCCCATGCTTATCGCACAGCCTGATCTAAAACAGTGTGGAGTTTTACCCTCGTAAAGACATGAGGTCACAAGATAGTTCCGGAGCCTTTCGTACATAGCCGAATAGGTCACATGACTATCCAAGACTCGGCCATTATCAGAAACAACACGAAACATGTAACCATATGCCAAATTGACTCCATGAGACCTTGCAAATTGAAGGTGATCCAACAGACCTTTTACTGGGCAGACTAGCTTATCTTCACACCGTTTAATTACAAAAGTGTTTGATTTACCCTTACCTCGAAGGGTTTTCCCAAAGGTATGTTGGAAGATGAGGCCCGACTGATCAGATAGGATCCGTACCTCCTGAATAACTGCTACTGCCAAATCACTAGCTCGGTCACCCGCGAAAAACTGCAGCTTGAACCAGGCCTGGTCTCTGGACAGGACAAACAGTTCTCTCAATTATAAGTCCTCCCTCTCCATTTCCCTGTTTATAAAATCCGAAGAAAAATCGGTTTCGCCTGCTTAGATAGAACGTGTGCCCGGGCTTGCTCTTCTTGAACTGCCTTCAGGTAGCCTTTAATCAAGGGTGAAGCTGCTGGGTTACCTGTACCGGAGGCTACATCCCATGTTCTACTCCTTCCTTAATCCTCAAATAAACCAATCAGTTGATAAGTAAGTCCTTCCACAGTCCCTGCTGCCAGTCGATGTGGACAGGGACAAGTACTAGTCTCTCCAATACTACCCAATGTCCATACACTACAGTCTTCCCAGAACCATCCTTCCATATAAGGAACATCCTCACCACTTCCGGGGTACAATTTCCCGTATCCACGCCCATCTTGTAGGTCTCTAAGCACACGTGTCCGTCTTTTAAATGATTTCGATGACCTCGCCTGTGAGTCCAGACACATTGCGTCCCAATCAACCACGTCATCCTCCTGTAATTAACCAACAAGTTAATGAGTCCAAATACTAGCTAATAATGTGCCTTACAATACAGAGATCCTAACTCTAAACCAACCTATTTTCGTATATGATTACATTTTTTTTTTTTTGCGACAAGAAACTCACGAAAGTAAATCACCGCAAAAGTAAAGTTAAACCCCAGAATTCTCGATCATGAGTAAAAAATCGTTAAATCGTTAAATGCAGAAACGTAAAATTCAGTTGCCATTTTCAACAATTCTGGTATAAAAAAACATAGGATCAACTGATCAGGGTCCTTTAGATCAAAGCGGTTAAAACTCTTGATTTAAAAGATCTGGTATACCTTTAGATAAGCCTGGCTGGAAACCCACTCAATCAACTAATTATTAGCAATGAAGTGGCATATCTGAAGACTTTACCTAAGCAATGTTGAACTAAGGATTAAATCTGTAGGCATAGAGAGGCCACCGCAGTCCTTTATTGTCATGTATAAAGCCTTCACGAGATTGAATCATGATGGTATCCTGGTCTCCAACATCCCCAAGGAGAGCACACGAATCGGACAACCTCACAAGCTTTGTCCACCAAATTAGTAATGTATTCATCCTAGGCACCACCACTGTGGCTTCCACCTTTTGCTCCTCGACACAGTAAGACACAAGATTGGCAGAATAAGGTTGAATGGTGGGAATACATAAGGATCATCTTCTTTAGATAGGTCCTGTGCAAAGACATTATGACCTGCTGATTCTGGAGTGGGCCAGGGGGTAAAATGCCTCAGATTTGTGCCATCTGGAGACTCCATCGCATTAGAATCTAGCGCCATGAGATCAACACTGTGGGGTCCAAATTCCTCCTCTACTACCTTCCAAGCGCGCTTTGACAACATGCTATCAGTGAGTTGCATTGTGCTGGAAGGTTTATCCGCCTCATTGACAGCAGTGGGAACATACATGATGTGCAGGGCTATGTTGTATGTAGTAACAAATATGAACAAGTCTTTCATAATTGCAGTAAGTCCTTTGTCCTTCCCCCCCACCATTGGTCCAAGTGTGTACGACAGCCATGTTGTCCGATTTTAGGTCTACCCTTGAGTCCTGCAGCTCACTTGCAAAAGATTGAAGACTCTTCAGAACCGCATCTGCCTCCTTGATATGAATGGGCCTCTGGTCCGCAACTGCCCAATAGTCACCTATTGTAATCCGTTGATGTAGGTAGGTTACTGCCCCGTATCTGTATCCTGATGCGTCTGTGGACATTTCAACTGTTTTATGAAACTCAGGTCTCCATTTAACATGGCCTTCCCAGTCATCTATGAATCGCCAGTGTTGAAGTTCCTGTCTCACATCTGCCGATATGGGAATCAGTCTGCTGTTTCGTAGGGCAGTTGACAGACTATGATTAATCTCTCTGCAGAAAAGCCTGAACCCCGGTACCGCGACAGCCATCGATATACACTTGCCACAGAATCGCTGTAGTGTCTTGGGCGTCACTCTCCCCTGTCGCAGTATATCTTCACGGGGTTGAATAAACTTTTCCTTCTTGTCAGCTAGGAGGATGTAGGCTAGTTTTTTTGAATCAACAAGAAAACCTAGGAACCTCTTGCAAGTACTTGGCTCCATGGAGCATTTCCCCAATGCCAGTGTGTATCCTAGCTTAGTGAGAGTTCCTACCATAGTGGCAGTCATGTTTTCTGCCTGTACTCTAGAATCATTCCCCTTTGCCCCCGAAACTCCCAGCCTGTCATCAATATATTGTACATTTGAGATACCTTTTGTCCTCAGAAATGTAGTAACAACCATTCCAATGGACTGATATATGAATGGAGAGGCCTTCCATCCAAAGGGTAGGGTGCGGTATGTCATATAGTAACCTCCAAACTGAATACCAAAATATGTCTGTGATGGTTCGGATAAGAGTACATGATCATAACCAGATTTTTCATCTAATGTGACCAACAAGTCTCCTTTTCCCACTAACCTGTGGACATCTCGTAAAGTCTCCAATTGGAAGGGGAGGTCCTTTATCCACAAGTTAAGGTACCACTCATCATGACACAACCTTGGTTTTGATGGTTCAACCAAAAGTGACATAACTACTACTGGGGGATCGCATTCACCAACCTTTCCCAACAACTTTATAGCCCCACATGCTATCCTGTTGTAGAGTTCGCATTTTGGTATATACGTGCTGGGGGGATATCGGAGTCAAAGCTCTCTCCCCCTGAATTTTCCTGTTTAATGTTGGAAGAACTCCGATAGATCCACACCGTTCTCGATCCAGCGACTGACCTGTTCACTACCCTTTGCACCTATCTGACATATTATCTCCTGCCATTCCTTTTGGTGCTCATGAAGACCTCCTGCCATAAAGTTTGAAGGGTCTCTCACAGGAAAGTCGATAAAAGTATGCCGCTGTGCCGAACTTGTGGCCCCATTGGTAGCAGACGAGGAGACCCACCCCTCCAACAACAACCAAGCTGGCTTGCTTCTTACCTCAACTTGTGTTGGGTTAAAACCACAATCTCTCTCCCATTGAGGAATACTTAACATGAGGTCCTCTCCACCACTGCTTGATAATTCAGTAGTCTGTGGAGGAATGAAAGATTTTAAAAATCCATGACCAGCAATGGCTAATGTTGGAGTAAGTGAACCACCTCGTCCGTTACCCGCGTGAAATATATTCACTAGGGCATCAGTGTCCCTTGGATAGCAGACCTGGAGTTTTAGCCAAAATATTACCACAAGCAGATGAGTATAGGAAGGAAACTTTAATTCAATACATAACCAATTACAAATGAAATATACCGGTCATAATATATAACAGGTGCCGATTTCTACTTCACTAGTGTGCTGTGTATACTATTTAAACAACTAGTATTGCAAACCACAAGCTTAGATAATATGCGACTTCAATTTAGGACCGGAAAATGCGTTTATAATGATGCTTCTGATTCTGTGATGTTTTAAATTCTTACGACGTCGATCGTTATCAGTACAAAAATGTAGTACACAGTCATCTTCATAATGATTACTCAATAGGATATTCAAGTTTGATTTTTTATCAAATTTCCCGTTATCATAACAGATAATCGGAAGTATATTACAAGTGTGGACGTCTGATAAAAACACGAGGCCACTTGACATTACTCCAACATTTATGTTACATGATTACAAGGCGAAAAACTTATCACGGGTGCCATGTGTGTTGTCGGAACAAAAAAAAAAAAAAATCAAAAAAATCTAGGCATAGACCTTTAGCTAGTATGTATTAACCATGTATACAAGACTACAAGTTAACAACTTCACACTGACTTCCATGTTCAGTCTCATTTTGTTATACAGATACATAGTATTGCCTCAGACAAAGATGCACAAGTAAATTATTTTTGATTTTTGTAAAGTGAATTGGTCATTAAGTTTCTTTTAAAAAGCTGTAATATATACAAGTCTACATTTTATGTGTGACTTTGACTTTTGATACACCCGTGGTTGCTTACAAAATTGTTTAGCATTTATTTTTATACATTTATTCATAACTCGACCTGGAAAAATAACAATTATAAAATCCAGAGGTTAAGATTTTGCGGCTGAACATATAACCATAATAATATTATTTCCTATCGTATAATTCCTTAAGTTCTGGTTTTTACTAGCCTTCACACCAGACATATTCAGATTATATATTGAATGACGCATGTCTTGTGTTGACAAACTAGAAAGTGAAAGTACAGTTTTTGATTGAGCTGATCATGACACCCTGACAACGAGTTCCTTTTTGGAGAATTGTAAACTTTTTTTTCAACAATTGAGGATTAATTACGTATTTTTGCTTTTCATTTGATGAACTTGAAATATCTTTTGATGTCTTATGTTTTTACACTCATTTAAAGTATTAGTTTACTTTAATACTGAGTAATAAAAAATTATTATTTATTAACAGAGGGTTTGAATTTTTTTTTTTACATTTTCTTTAGAATTTAATCTCAAATCAGCGATGTGAGTTACATGGATTTTGAGTATTATGGTATTGATTGTGTGATGACAAATACAAAAAGGGCTTTAAATTTTGTATAAAGAGAATCTTGCATAAGTGTCTATGTAATATGAAATTTATTAGACACGTTCAATAACTTGACTTTCAATAATAACATCCAATATTTACAGTTTGTTGACTTTTTTAGTTTTCTTTATGGGCTATTTCACTTATATTATAGGGATTAAATCCTTGTGGTGAGGTTCAAAATATATTAATCACACCTACATTGATGTGCAGTACTGTATATGACTTGCAAGACAAACTTTCATGAAATTACAGAAAAGTTGAGACTCACTCGTGTGGAATTAAGAATTTAAGTGCAAGTGAAAATAACATGCATATTACTGCCATTTACATGTATTTCAAATGCAGGAGTACAACATCCTTGATTAGTCTACTCGAACAACATTCAATTTTTCAAAAAACACATCTTCACAATCAAGGAACCATATGTCCCATCTCTCTACTGCTGGTATCTTTGTTTTAATATTGAAAATCATCCTCAGTGTAGTCAGAATCTATAAACAGTAATGTCACATGCTTGTAATTTAGATATGACTTACCAAAGGGTTTAACATTGCACTACAAATAAACACCGACATTTTTGTCCCTCTACTGTTTTTCAAGTAATGTTCAGGTAACATTTATTGTTCTCCAGAATATAGAGTAAAGTTCAAGTTCAATTTACGTACAACCTGTAAAAGCATATCTTCAGAACTTTTTTTGATGTGCATGTAAACAAAACGCGTCAACTCGCAAGCACTTATTTGCGCGTGTCGATTAGAACGCCAGAAATCACAGACATCTGTGGTGCAGTGACATGTATGACGAGCTTGTGGACAGTAATTTCACACCTGGTAATTGTTTAGCCGTATACTAACCCTCTCAGAGTTGAGTTTACTATATTATTTAAAGTCTTGGTTCAAGAGAAGACATGACTTGCGACGTGGTACACGGCAGAAAAGAAAAACCACAAGGATTTCAATAATTGCACGATAATAACAAAATTACAAAAAAAAAATACTTTAATCATTGCGAGTTTTATAAGTTTTTGTATTAATTGAAATTAGTCACAGTGAACTAAATAACATGTTTTTTTTCATTATTAAAATAACTGAGCTAAAATTATGGTTTTAATAAGTACCTATGCTATGTAAATAAACTATCAATAATATTATATTTTTTGCGAAGCACCTCTACATAGCTTCACTGACAATGATCGTAAATACAGTGAATTAAAAACCAAATTAATGAGTCCAAAAACTAGCCAAAAGGGGCCTTAAAAATAAAGAGATCCCAAAATCAAAAACCAAAACCCATTTTCGTAAAAAGATTAAAAAAATTTTTTTTTTTTTTCGACAAGGGAAAATCCCCGAAAATAATCACCGCAAAAGTTAAATTAAACCCCGAAATTTTTCGGATAGTTTAAAAAAACGTTTAAAAACGTTAAAAAGCAAAAAATAAAAATTTAGTTGCCATTTTCAAAAAATTTTGGGAAAAAAAAAAAATAGGACAATTTATTTGGGGCCTTTAGTCAAGCGGGGTTTTTAATTTGATTTAAAAGTCGGGGTTTCCTTTAGATTAAACCCCGGGTTAAAAACCCCTCAAAAACCACTTATTACAATGAAGGGGAATCTGAAGAATTTACCTAAGCAATGTTTAAAAAAAGGATTTTTTCCTTTTAGGCATGAGGGCCACCGCATTTCCCTTTTTTGTCAGTTAAAACCTTAGAATTGAACCCCTGGGGACCTTTTCCCCCAAAATCCCCAAAACACCAAACGGACAACCTCACGCTTTTTCCACCAATAGGAAAATTTTCATCCCAGGGACCCCACTTTTGGCTTTCCCCCTTTTGGGTTTCCCCGCACAGTTAAAAGCCAAGATTGGCAGAATAAGGGTTTAATGGGGGAATACATAAGGGTTTATTTCTTTAGATAGGGCCGTGCCCAAAAAACCTTTTGACCTGCTGTTTTTGGATTGGGCCAGGGGTTTAAAAAAAAGCCCTCAGATTTGTTCCATCCTGGGTTTGGGGACTCCATGCTTAGAACCTTAAACCCATGAGATAACAAATGGTGGGGCCAAATTTTTCCTCTACCCACCTTCCCCGCGCGCTTGGACAAAAATGCTATCAGTGGGTTTATTGTTCTGGGGGTTTATCCGGGCCCCTTTAAGCAAATGGGGGGCCCTACATGATGTGCAAGGGGGGTAAAGTTGTATTTAGTCCAAATAGAAAAAAAAAAAAGTCTTTCCTAAATTTTTCAGCCTTTTTCCCCCCCCCACCATGGGGCCAATGTTGGAAAGACACCCTGTTGTCCCCATTTTAGGTTACCCTTGGGGCCGGAAGCTCACTTGCAAAAGATTGAAGACTCTTTAAACCCCCCGAAACTGCCCCTTGATAGAAAAGGGCCTCGGTCCGCAATGCCCCCAAAAGGGCACCTATTTTAATCCCTTGATTAGGGAGGGTTTCTGCCCCCATCTGTATCCCGATCGTCCCGGTTTGGGCATTTCAAATGTTTTATGAAACCTTTTCCATTTAACAGGCCCTTCCCCGTCATTTGAACGCCAGGGGTTGAAGTTCCTTCTCACATCTGCCCCATATGGGAAACAGTCGGGTTTCCCTAGGGGAGTTGACAGACTATGGGTTAAACTCTCTGCAGAAAGCCCCCAACCCCGGGGGCCCCCCCGCCGCCATTTGATATACATTGCCACAGAACGCTGTATGTTTGGGCGTCACTTCCCCCGTGCAAATATATCTTACGGGGTTGAATAAAATTTCCTTTTGTCAGCTTGGGGGGATGAGGCTAGTTTTTTTTAATCAACCAAAAACCTAGGGGCCTCTTGGGAATACTTGGGCCCCGGGCTTTTCCCCAAAAGCCATGTGTTTTCCCCAGCTAGTAGAGTTCCCACCATAGGGCCCGTTTTTTTTTTTTCGGGCCCGTACTTAGAATCATTCCCCCTTTCCCCCCAAACTCCCAGCCCGTCATCAATATTTTTACATTTTAAAATACCTTTTGTCCTCCCGAAGGTAAAAAAACACCCCTTCCAAAGGGCTGTATATGAATGGAGAGCCTTCCCCCAAAGGGGGGGTGCGGTTTTGTCATATAAATAACCCCCCAAAATGAAAAACCCCCCAAAATGTCTTTTATGGTTCGGGTAAGGTTACCCGATCAAACCAGTTTTTAAAAAATGTGACCAACCCAAATCTCCCTTTTCCCCCAAACCCGTGGGGCATCTGTTTAAAGGGCTCCAATTGGGAAAGGGGGGGTCCTTTAAAACCACAAATTTTAAAGGGACCCCTCTCATGCCCCAAACCCCCTTTGGTTTTTTGGTTTCCCCAAACCCAAAATGACAAACTCTACTGGGGATCGCATTCACCAAAATTTTTTCCCAACAACCCTTTTTTAAACCCCCCCTGCCCCCTGTTTAGGGTTCGCTTTTGGTTAAAACCTGGGGGGGGGATTCGGAGTCCCAAGCTCCTCCCCCTGAATTTTCCCGTTTAAGGGTTTAAAAACTCCCATAGTCCACACCGTTCTGACCAAAACGGGGTGACCCGTTCAATACCCCTTTTACCCTATCGAATATGATCTCCTGCCATTCCTTTTTGGGGCTCATGAAGAACCCCCCCATAAAAGTTTTTAAGGGGCTCTCACAGGAAATCGATTAAAAAAAAGGGCCCCGTGCCGAAATTTTTGGCCCCCCTTTGGGAGCAGACGAGGGACCCCCCCCCCAACAACAAAACCCAAATGGCTTGCTTCTTCCAACTTTTGGGGTTGGGTTTTTTAAACCAAAAATTTTCCCCCCATTGGGGGGAAAAAAATTAACATGGGGGTTTTTCCCCCCTTTTGAAAATTTATAGTCCGGGGGAAAGGAAAAAAAGATTTTAAAAAAACCAGACCCGCAATGGGTAATGTTGGGGAAGGAAAAACCCCTCCCTTCCTTACCCCCCGTGAAAATATTTCCCAGGGGATCCATGCCCTTGGATGCAGACCTGGGAGGGTTTTTGCCAAAAAATTTTCCCCCAAGGGTGATTTTAAAAAGGAAACTTTAATTTTTTAAACCCCTTTCAAATGAAATATAACCGGTATATAATAACCCCGGGGCCGATTTTTTAATTCCATGTTGGTTATTATTTAAAAAACAGTATTGCAAACCACAAGCTGAGAAAAATATTCGACTTCAATTTTTGGGGCCCGGAAATGCGTTTAAAAATGAGTTCGATTTTGTGATGTTTTTTAAAATTTTTACGACGTCGACGTTTCAGTAACCCCCAAAGTTTGACAAGTATCTTTTAAAAAGATTAATCAAAGGAAATTTAAATTTGGTTTTTTTTCAAAATTTTCCCTTTTTAAAAACCCATAATCGGGAAGGGATTTAAAAAGTGGGGACGTTGATAAAAAAACAGGCCACTTTGAATATCCAACATTTTTTTTACATGTTTCCCAAACCCCCAAAAACTTTCAAGGGGGCCCTGGGGGTTTGGGGCGGAAAAAAAAAAAAAAAAAAAAAAAAAATCTAGGATGGGCCCTTTTGCTTTATGTATTAAAACCCTGTATACCAAAAAAATACAAGGAACAATCACACTGACTTCCATTTTCATTTTATTTGTATACAGGGTACATAGTATTTCCCAAAAAAGATGCACCCAAAAATTTTTTGATTTTTTAAAGTGAAAATTTGGCTTAAATTTCTTTTAAAAAAACTTTTTTTAAATATAAATTAAAATTTATGTGTGACTTTGACTTTGATACCCCCTGGTTGGTTTCAAAAATTTTTTAGTTTTATTTTTTTACCTTTTTTCATAACCCACCTGGAAAAATCCCCAAATAAAAAAACCAAAAAAGGGGGAAATTTTGGGGTGAACTATAACCATAAAAATTTAAATTTTCCCATCGTTTTAATTTCCTTTAATTCTGGGGTTTTTTAGCCTTTACCCAACCCATTAGTTATTAAAAGGGAAAGAAGCGTTGTGTTGACAAATAGAAAAGGGAAAATAAAAGTTTTTGAGAGTGATTTATGACACCCTGAAAAAACGATTTTTTTTTTGGAAATTGTTAAATTTTTTTTTTAACCTTTAGGATTAATTACGAATTTTTTTTTTCAATTTTATGAACTTAAATATTTTGGGGGTGTCTTAAAAGTTTTTTCATCATTTAAAGTAAGTTTTCCTTTACTATAATAAAAAAAAAAAAATTATTTTTTAACCCGAGGGTTTTTAATTTTTTTTTTTTCATTTTTTTTAGAATTTTAAACTCCAAAACGTCCCCATTGGGGTTACATGGATTTTTTTATTATTTGGGATTGGGTTGTGGGAGGGCAATACAAAAGGGCTTTAAAATTTTTTTATAAAAGAATCTTGCAAAGTGTCTATGTAAAGCAAAATTTTTTAAAACGTTTTTAAAAATTGACTTTTAAAAATAACCCCCAAAATTTTAAATTTGTTTTACCTTTTTTTGTTTTCTTTATTGGGGTATTTCATTAATTTTTAAAGGGAAAATTTAAATCCCTTTTGGTGAGGTTCAAAATTTTATCCCCCTAAATTTATGTGCTATGGATATGCTTGCAAACCCAAAATTTATGAAATTTCAGAAAGTTAGGCTCACTCGTTTGGGAAAAAGTTTTTAAATGCAAGGGGAAAATAACATGCATATTAAATGCCATTTTCATGATTTCAAAATGCGGAGTACAACCCTCCCTTTATTGTCTACTCGAACAAAATTTTAATTTTTTAAAAACCCTTTTTCACATTTGGAAAACCAAAAGTCCCCCTTTTACTTTGGTATCTTTGTTTTAAAAATTTAAAACATCCCCAGTGTATCCAAAACTATAAAAAGTAATGTCAAAAGCTTGGAAATTTGATAGACTTAAACCAAAAAAATTTTTTTTGCAAATCAAAAACACCGAACCCCCCCTTTTTGTTTCCCCCACTGTTTTCAAGTAATGTTCAGGTAACATTTATTGTTCTCCAGAATATAGAGTAAAGTTCAAGCTCAATTTACGTACAACCTGTAAAAGCATATCTTCAGAGCATTTTTTTTATGTGCATGGAAACAAAACGCGTCAACTCACAAGCAATTATTGGCGCGTGTCGATTAGAACGCCAGAAAACACAGACATCTGTGGTGCAGTGACATGTATGACGAGCTTGTGGACAGTAATTTCACACCTGGTAATTGTTAAGCCGTATACTAACCCACTTAGAGTTGAGTATACTATATTATTTAAAGTCTTGTTTCAAGAGAAGACATGACTTGCGACGTGGTACACGGAAGAAAAGAAAAACCACAAGGATCTCAATCATTGCACGATAATAACAAAATTACAAAAAAAAATACTTTAATCATTGCGAGTTCTATAAGTTTTTGTATTAATTGAAATTAGTCACAGTGAACTAAATACATGTTTTTTTTTCATTATTAAAATAACTGAGCTAAAATTATGGTTTTAATAAGTACCTATGCTATGTAAATAAACTATCAATAATATTATATTTTTTGCGAAGCACCTCTACATAGCTTCACTGACAATGATCGTAAATACAGTGAAAATTTAGATGGCCATTCTCACTACGTTCTAAATACCGAACGAATTGTCATTGTACGGAATTGGTCCCTCTTTATTATAGAAATAAAAACCTGCCAAATACCAATACAATAATATTTTATTTGATTGTCACACATCATTTAAAAATGTACAATGAGGATAATGATAAAAGCTTGTTAAAAATGCACAATATGACTTTTATCTATATATACAGCATAGCCTACAATGTATGTCGACGTTCTGATTTATCGCAAGATCGAACGTCTATGCTTCATCATAAAATATATAGATTTAGATAAAAGATATTGAGGATCATATTTTGCAGAATATATACAAACCTGTATCTAGCATTTAAAGAATAAAAATCGTTACATAGTGTACTAGATTGTTGATTCACATAGGAAATGTATTTCATTTTCAACAGTGTTAGTTTGTGTGAATTCAAGTCGTATCGGTACCCAGTTGTTTCGGTACTCGGTCGTTTCGGTACTTGCGGAAGTCGTTTCGGTACTTTGCGAAAGTCGTTTCGGTACTTACAAAAGTAGTTTCGGTACTTGAATATAAGTCTTATTTTTGACCAATAATGAACGTCTTAAGACCATGTTTTGACGACTGTTGTGCTATTTTTACTAGTGGTGTGACACCTAATAAGAAGACCTTGTGTTAAGGTGTCCAGACACGTTATCACACCTGGGTTGCGAGTTCGAAACACACGTGGGGCAGATACCTTGTACGGACAGTAGGTCGGTGTTTTTTCTCCGGGGACTCCAGCTTTCCTCCACCACCAAAAGCAGGCACGTGCTTAAATGACCATAGTTTTTAATAGGACGTTAAACAAAAATAAGTAAAACTGTGTTGTTGCCAAGAAAATGAAACCCATTAAGTTTAATTTGCTGTCCCATTATACCATATCTCATTGAAATCAAACAATATATCGATTTGGACCAATCAGAGGTTAGGAAATGGCGACCTTTTCGGTAAAATGTGAATATTGTTAATAAAATGTTAAAGTAGGGTTACAAGAGTAACCAGCGTTCTATGATGTACCCACATACCAAATTAAAATTTATTGCAATCGGACAATAGCTAAAAATCCTCGAAAATTAATACGTTTGGTAACGAACGATAACAGATTTATCGTCCCTTACCACACTTCATTCTTTATAATATTGTATCGTCGATTTATCCGTTGGAATCCTGAGATCTCATTACCACAATAATTATAAATTATGTTGATAATAGTTCCATTAATTATATCTTTAAAATTAATAATATAAGACTCTTTCATATGTGTATATGTAGGATAGGGATATTCCACCCGAGGGGTCACAAAATGTGGTGAAACCCGAGGCTTGCCGAGGGTTTTACCACATTTTGTGATCCCGAGGGTGGAATATCCCTATCCTACATACACACATAATGATAGAGTCTTTTTCTCTTATACCATTACCGAATTTCTGGCGAAAGTGTCCCTCAGCCATCCATTTTTTTTCATTTTTTAAAATTTCTTTATTTGACGTTTTTACTAAAAATACTTGTAATATTCTAAAAGATCATACCCTATTTTGGCAAACAAAGTTTGCACACAAATTTCATTCATTTTGTGGTTAAGTGATGAACGAATGAACAATTCGCCGATAAAAATTACCGTAACTTGACCGACTTTTACGTGGCCGTGATCAAATTGTCAACATCCGAGAAAAAGAAGTTCTATCAACAATACTGAAAGCCAACGCTGAAATGAGTTTTCCAAGTTTACATATAATTTGATTTGCACCTTGACATATTTAATCATTTCACAGAACACACCGTACTTTTAAATGTCAAGTCAATTTTTTTTTATAAAATTCTACGTCACTGCATGACGTCACGAGTGTCATTGGAATTCCATTCATAGTTCAAGGATATTGAGAGTGATGTCGATCTCGATCGCCATGACGCGGCCATGTTTCGTGGCTGGTAATTTTGAATTCACTGTGATTTTGGCAACTTCGTGTGTGAACCAGCCAACAGTGACTCTATACGAGTATTCGATCTTTTCTGTGACATAGGATTATATGTGTTTAACCGGTTGTCTTGATGGAATGACGAAGGTAGGTCAGTCGATAACGATGATCATATTGAAAGGCTAGGATGACAGTTAGTTTTCATGGTTACTCTACACAAATATAGACTCCGAGTTACAATTAAAATAAATATTTTTATATGAACATCGAGGGGTGTCATTTTTACCGAATGTTCGTTCATTTAAGAGCCAATTCTCAACTTTCAAATACACATGTTACTGAGTAGGCCTAACAGTTACTGACAGTACAGTAGAGTAAACAAATTCCAGGGCCCCCTGCTGACGCAAACGGAACCATTGCATAGGTTGTGATGTTTGACATTTTCTTTTTTATATTTTTTTATGTATGGCTTTTATTTTACTTCCTGTCATTGCCAGGTGATTGTGTGTGTTTACATGTTTTTAATGAAAAATGACAAATCTGTCGGATAGGCAAGTCTGTACTGTACTGTAACTGTTACAACAGGCCTGTAGGCCTAGTCTAGTAGTCTACAGTAACGGAGTTATATGTTCGCTCAGATGAAATGTCTAATCGTTTAACCGTGTAGCCCTATTGCTTGACTGCTGATATGATATATATTTATCTAAGAATGTATGTAATTTTATAGTTAAGTCCAACGTTTCAAACCAACACCGACGATATTGTCGGATGTAAACACAAGCAGACGACGTTGTGACAGTTGTCCCCCTTGAACGCAGATTACTCCGCGCGCGTGAAATGCTATGTAAGATAGATCTATCTTACATAGCTATCTTACATGGGCAAACTCTATCCAACATGGCGAGATATGAGAGAAAGTACCGTATTTCTATTACTAAGTTAAAAATACTGCTGGAGTATTAATACTAAAAATAAACTCCAAAACTGTACACACAATCGTTAACATCAATATATTGGGACCAAGTTCACAATTAGCTGCGCTATATGTTCCATTGTAATATTAAAATTCATAATGAATTCCCCAAATCTCTTTTAAAGTTTTCCATCTCACCTGGCCAAGACCAACATCTGAGAAATAAAATACAAAAGTTTCAGCACATCATGTTGGGCATTTTTAGGAGATAACTGTCAACAGCTGCCATCTAAATGTCGATTATATACATCAGGGTCAGAGATAGAGGTCAACTCTACGCCCGAAAGTGTGTTAACAACTCGCGCAACCCAATCGACCAATCAGCAAGTGTTTCACTTGAACCAAGTCCCTGTGGAGAATGTGTTTCCCTGGTTTGTAGCTATTTTCCCGAGTAAATAAGACATGAAACGGGTACGTTATATATGATACGAGGATAAATAGTGTGTTGAGATTTAGAAAATCACAAATACACACTGTTACTGATGGCCGTTCTATGAAAGATATAGAAAAACTAAAGATACTCTTTTCTTCAGAACCGCAACTATTCTCCTTGTTTCTATCACTATTTTTTTTCTTTCTTTCCTCCTCCTTCCCTTCTTCCCTTCTCTTAAATATGTTATGTTTCAGTGTGAGAGTGGATATGCATGCATGTATGCATGGGTGTATGGGTGTAAATGAAACGATAAATGAATATGAATATTGATACAATGAATAAGTTTTAAAATGTTGTATGTGAGGATATATGTGTGTATGTAGGAATATATATTACATACTCTATGAGTGAATGAGAATGCAATTGTAAAAATATGAACATTAATGTAATACTGTCTCTGTGTGTTATGTGTATGTGATTATACATGTATATGTATTATACACCATGATTTAAAAATAAAAAATGAATTATAAAAAAAAAATTAAGATATTCGATTACGATTAAATTTGGTATGTAAGTGTATTAGGGGACTGCAAATTCCACTCTATGGGTTTCGTTGCCATGTGAACAACACAGTCTTTTATTGGTAGAAATGTATATATTAAGCAGTTTTGATGAAAACCGTGCTGAAAAGGAGTTATCGCCCCTCGCTACGCTTCATTCTTTCTGTGACACTCCTTTAGGTGTCACCCCACTAGTAAAAAAAGATGTGAAAAAGTGTACCGTGAAATAAAACAGTTTTCTTTCATATCTTTCTGTACAATCTGTGGTACAAAAAGATGTGAAAAAACTGTACCAACAGAACATCGGAATGTCGTTATCCAACACCATGACCAGGGCTGACCCAGAATAGCAAAGGTTTGATAACACCGTCACAACAAGCCGCAAAGTTCATTAATCACTTCTGAGGACACAAATCGAGTCGAACCTATAGTGTAACTATTAGGGTGTACATCGGGGCTAAAGATTATTAAATTAAACTTGCATAATGTCGTCATTTCCATTTTAGAGATAAACAATTGAACGATTGAAACAACATTGTAGCATTTCTCTAACAGTCTTACAAAATATATATAAATTCCTCGATGTATACATAGATATCTAACAGTGTCTTCAGTAAAACCAACTACATGTTGTAACTGTATATTTTACGAGTGGGGCTAATATTTCGATATTTGCGCACTCGTGAAAAATATCAAAATAATAACCACACGAGTGAAATACATTTGGTATTACTGAAGATTCTGTTCTGTTTTTTTTTTTTACATTTTTAAAGCAAAATATACCGGATCAGTTTTTAACTTTTTTCATTGTCGTTTATATCAGAGACATATATAGATATAAATGTCTCTGTTTGTATACAGGGTTTTGATTATTCAAATTAGAAAAAGTAAATTTTGTCACTAGTGCAAAAAATCACTTTTATAGAATGATTAGTTTTCGATATTTCACTGCTAAAAGCGTAATAAAATTGATGGTCCCCATTTCCCCAAAACGGACCCCATATATATACAATTTTCGTAGTTTCTTTTACTCGAGGCGTTGAGGCAGATTAGATACATGT
This sequence comes from Pecten maximus, assembly GCF_902652985.1. Taxonomy (NCBI): domain Eukaryota; kingdom Metazoa; phylum Mollusca; class Bivalvia; order Pectinida; family Pectinidae; genus Pecten; species Pecten maximus. Next base: position 57,375 of record NW_022979404.1, read on the forward strand.
ACATTGACTATGCATACCCCCCCCCCCCCCCCCCCCCCCCACCTAAATCCGCCAGTGAGTACAGATAATTCGCCACTGGAAAAATTATTAAAGACGTTATTTTAAATAGAAAAGTAATTAAAAAGTTAAAATAGACAACTTATCATTTTGCAGCCCCCAACATCATGACGATTAGATCATCCAGTAGCCAGACATTCCGGATACTATTTGGCAGGCTATGTGATGACAGCTTTATCTGGGAGTCATTTGTCAAACTCAGTAACCCTTATGTCTGGCCGTTTCTTATGCTTGCGTACCGTGGCTTTTTTTCGGCCGCTTTTTGGTACAAAAAGATGCAATTTTAAGCGACTGCAGGATCTGGTTTCACATCTTTCTGTACCCAGAGACCTATATTAATTTAGTTTATAGGTATCTGCTGTACCGTACTATGGAAAAAACTGTAGCATGAATAAAAAGTGTTACAGTTTTTTCATTTCATTTTGCCATGCTCTTGTCGGCCATCGTAGTTTTGAGTAACACTCAAAAAGAATATTCGATTTCTGAAAAATAACGATATCGAAAGTAGCACTAGAATTTTCCATGTTGCTATTTCTGATCAACCAATCAGGATAGTCTGATTTATCTAATCACGTGGATGAGAGTCGCTCCCAGACGGACAGCAAAGTCGGAGAAGGATATGGATCAGCCTTGTCTATAAGATGGCCAGCGACAACTTCAGAGAATCGCTACAGCCGTTCTGTATAGAAGTGGAAGGATTCCCGCCTGATGCAAATGAGAACCAAGTGAAACAGATATTCCAAAATTGTTTGAAACTAGAACAAATTGTGGGCGTACAACTCAATCAAACAAAATGGCTGATATTGTTTCATGATAAAGTTGGTAAGTATGTGAAGGCGTTTATTTATTATGTAATGTCGCTTTAAAAATATAATTGCCAACAACTTATTGAAACATTTTCAATGATCTGCTGACGTCATTCAAATGTTTCGAATCTTTAAGAGAAAACTCCGTGTCTTAAAACAACTCAAATCAAAAACGAAAGTAGAAAATCCTTTTGTAATTTTTCGTACGAACGAGCGTTTTTCGAGTTCAGCAGTCTATTGACGTAATACATATACATGTATGTACTAAGATATATTTCGAATGCATCGAAAAGTGTTCCAGTGTTTCAACCTCATAAATCCAAAACGAAAGTAGACAAAAAAAAAAAAAAATACTCGCATTATCACTAAATTAATGGACCACCCACCCTTCGAAAATCCTTGATCCGCGCCTGTGTCTTACCAAATAAAATATTCTATTAAAGACCAGACGAATGTACAATGTACATATGTATATTTGAGTGTATGCGTGTCTTATATGCCTTACAACAAGTTATGTTGTGATAAATAATGTATTTGTTTTAATTTGAATTTAGAAACAGGGTCCTGATCCTGGAAAATGGAATTTTGTCAGAAATCATAGTAATTAAAATCCTTTGGTGTATCAGACTGTTTCCTATTCACGTGAACTAATCCAAAATTATTGATGTAAAGTTCGAACACAAATCTGTACATCTGCAATTAATATGCTTCTATATATAGATATGCATGTATTCGTTAGAATGAGTGAATTATCTTACAGATCGGAAAATGCTCTTTCCCTGATACAAAATAGCCAAAATCACTCGATTTAACTTTTAAAAGTTTTTTCTTCAAGTCGCATTTCTCTTCTAAGAGTTTATTCCCTTCACGAAAGAAGAAGAAGAAGAAGAAGAAGCACGAATAATTATATATATATATGTTAATAATTGTTTATACCTTGTGTATTTATCAAATACATTAGTTTTGTAAGGGGCTTTTAGGATCGTTTTAAGTAACAATTTAAGGAATACTCGATTTCTGAAAAATTACGATATCGAAAGTAGAACAAAAAGTTGGAAATTCCCTGTTGCTATTTCTGATCAACCAATCGGATCGTCTTATTTGCAACTATTTGCAATATAATATAATTGCCAACAACTTATTGAAACATTTTCAATGGTCTACTGACGTCATTCAAATGTTTCGAATCTTTAAGAAAAACCACATAAATCCAAAACGAAAGTAGACCAAAAAAAAAAGTACTCGCACTATCACTAAATTAATGGACCCCCCCCCCCCCCCCCCCCCCCCCCCCCCCCCCCCCCCCCTTCGAAAATGTTGATCCGCGCTTGTGTCTTACCAAATAAAATATTCTATTAAAGACCAGACGAATGCACATATGTATATTTGAGTGTATGCGTGTCTTATATGCCTTACAACAAGTTATGTTGTGATAAATAATGTATTTGTTTTAATTTGAATTTACAAACAGGGTCCTGATGTAGCGGGACTGGACTGGGTCGAGCTTCCGGCTAGTGTTCGGAGGTCCCGGGTTCGAACCCCGGTCTGGCCGCTACATTTTCTCCTCTCCTGTTACAAAATTGGCGCCCAACTAAAATACCCACGGTGGTGGTATAAGGGTCTCGTGTGTCTTCGAGGGCGAAGACTTGAAAAAAGGAGGGAGATGTGTAGCGGGACTGGACTGGGTCGATCATCGGTGACCAGGTAGCTCAAGCATCCGGCTAGTGTTTGGAGGTCCCGGGTTCGAACCCTGGTCTGGCCGCTACATTTTCTCCTCTCCTGTTACAAAATTGGCACCCAACTAAAATACCCACGGTGGTGGTATAAGGGTCTCATGTGTCTTCGAGGGTGAATACTTGAAAAAAAGGAGGGAGGTGTGTAGCGGGACTGGACTAGGTCGAGCATCCGGCTAGTGTTCGGAGGTCCCGGGTTCGAACCCCGGTCTGGCCGCTATATTTTCTCCTCTCCTGTTACACTGATCCTGGAAAATGGAATTTTGTCAGAAATCATAGTAATTAAAATCCTTTGGTTTGGTTTGGTTTATTTTGTTTAACGTCCTATTAACAGCTAAGGTCATTTAAGGACGGCCTCCCGTGCGTGCGACATGCATGCGTGTGGTGAGTGCGTATGCGTGTTTTGGGAGGCTGTGGTGTGTTCGTGTTAAGTCTCCTTGTGATAGGCCGGAACTTTTGCCGATTTAAAGTGCTACCTCACTGAAGCATACTGCCGAAGACACCCAGCAGCACACCCCACCCGGTCACATTATACTGACAACGGGCGAACCAGTCGTCCCACTCCTTGTATGCTGAACGCTAAGCAGGAGCAGCAACTACCATTTTTAAAGACTCTGGTATGTCTCGGCGTGGGGACAGAACCCAAAGCCTTCCTCACAGGAGCGAACGCTCAACTAAAGGCCAAAAGTGAGGCATTGTCAAGGGAGACATTAGGAAGAAGAAAGCTGCTAAGAAAGAAGAGAAAAGATAAGATCCCAAGTTTAGTCGCCTCTTACGATCATGCAATGGGGGAAGCAGGTACAATTCTTACGCCCTACCTGCGTGTGTATCAGACTGTTGAACTAATAAAAAATTATTGATGTAAAGTTCGAACACAAATCTGTACATCTGTCTGGTAATTAATATGCTTGTATATATAGATATGCATGTATTCGTTAGAATGAGTTAATTCTCTTACAGATCGGAAAATGTTCTTTCCCTGATACAAAATAGCCAAAATCACTCAATTTAACTTTTAAAAGTTTTCCCTCCAAGTCGTATTTCTCTTCTAAGAGTTTATTCCCTTCACGAAAGAAGAAGAAGAAGAAGAAGAAGAAGAAGAACGAATAAATATATATGTATATATGTTAATAATTGTTTATACCTTGTGTATTTATCAAATACATTAGTTTTGTACTGAGCTTTTAGGATCGTTTTAAGTAACAAAAATAGTTTTATTTATAATTTCAAAAATATAATTTAGTTAAATATGTAAGTCCCGTTATGAGACAGACTGTCAGCTACTAAGCTACTAAGTACACATACTTAATCATGTGTTAAGGCTGGTCACCTGCCATACAATTTACCAGACATGTTATGTAAGAGATTATTGGCCTACGGGTTCCATGTATAGGTATTAGGTAACTGTCTGATATAGGAAATTGTCAATCGGTGTATTTAATTCCTGTACAGATAGCTGAAATTGGGAGTCTTGGGCTTGGCACTCAAGCCGGCCGCTGGCCGGAAGGCTGACCACTACTTTAGGATGCCATATTTTGTACAAAGTGTATATACATGTATTGGACTAATAAACTACATATACAGAAGATGAACCAACTTATATTATAAATTTAAGGAATACTCGATTCCTGAAAAATTACGATATCGAAAGTAGAACAAAAAGTTGGAAATTCCCTGTTGCTATTTCTGATCAACTAATCAGGATCGTCTGATTTATCTAATCACGCGGATGGGTGTCGCTCCCAGACGGACAGCAAAGTCCGAGAAGGATAGGGATCAGCCTTGTCTATAAAATGGCCAGCGACAACTTCAGAGAATCGCTACAGCCGTTCTGTATAGAAGTGGAAGGATTCCCGCCTGATACAAATGAGAACCAAGTGAAACAGATATTCCAAAATTGTTTGAAACTAGAACGAATTGTGGGCGTACAACTCAATCAAACAAAATGGCTGATATTGTTTCATGATAAAGTTGGTAAGTATGTGAAGGCGTTTATTTATTATGTAATGTCGCTTTAAAAATATAATTGCCATCATCTAATTGAAACATTTTCAATGGTCTGCTGACGTCATTCAAATGTTTCGAATCTTTAAGAAAAAACTCCGTGTCTTAAAACAACTCAAATCAAAAACGAAAGTAGAAAATCCTTTTGTAATTTTTCGTACGAACGAGCGTTTTTCGAGTCCAGCAGTCTATTGACGTAATACATATACATGTATGTACTAAGATATATTTCGAATGCATCGAAAAGTGTTCCAGTGTTTCAACCTCAAAAATCCAAAACGAAAGTAGACAAAAAAAAAAAAAAAAAATACTCGCATTATCACTAAATTAATGGACCACCCACCCTTCGAAAATCCTTGATCCGCGCCTGTGTCTTACCAAAAAAATGTATTCTATTAAAGACCGGACGAATGTACAATGTACATATGTATATTTGAGTGTATGCGTGTCTTATATGCCTTACAACAAATTATGTTGTGATAAATAATGTATTTGTTTTAATTTGAATTTAGAAACAGGGTCCTGATCCTGGAAAATGGAATTTTGTCAGAAATCATAGTAATTAAAATCCTTTGGTGTATCAGACTGTTTCCTATTCACGTGAACTAATCCAAAATTATTGATGTAAAGTTCGAACACAAATCTGTACATCTGTCTGATAATTAATATGCTTCTATATATAGATATGCATGTATTCGTTAGAATGAGTGAATTATCTTACAGATCGGAAAATGTTCTTTCCCTGATACAAAATAGCCAAAATCACTCGATTTTTTTTTTTTTGTGCTCAGACTGTTGGGCTCAACATTTTTTCAATTTTGCTGGATTTTTTCCCTTACATTCTCATTTCTAACTATTGCACACTCCATACTCCAATATATACTATGCGCATCATCCTGCACCTGATGCCAAATTATACACGCACTCACATACGCCCACATAGGATTACGCACACACACACGGTATCATGCACTCGCACAACACATTCACCTATACAGTCCACACCTGCTCAATCAACAATCTCAGTCACACACAGAGAACGTGCACGCATACAAAATATATTCTCACAATATGCATTTTACATACTAACCCGAACCAACAATCTCAGCCACACACAGAGGACGCGCACGAATATAAAACATATTCACACAATATGCACTTTACATATTTTACCCGCTTCCAAAAATAACCACACGTACAATACACATACAAACAAATACACAAAAGCACATGCTACATACTCAATTGCATTCACATATATTGTTCACATGCATTTTGTAATTTATCATAATGTTATTTATTATAGGTGCGTAGCACCAAGAGCCTCCAGGGTTATCATCATAGCACTTTTTTCTTTATCTTATTTTTTTAATTACTTTAATTTTTTAATGATAATTTATACATTTATTTTTTGTATTACTTGCATTCATTCATTCATTCATTCATTCATTCATTCTATAGTTCAATTGTTGTTTCTATAATAAAGCATTTAAAACATTCTGAACATAGTTTATCGTCACTATTTTCTTTTTCTTCGATTTAATGTACATTTCTAAATTACTTACTAATAATGTTTTTACCTTTTCAAAGATGGAAGCGTCAGTCAATATATTTCTATTGTATTTTATATCGTTTCGACATTTCCAAATAGTCCATTTGTATGCAATTAAAGCAGTATTAAGGAGTATAGACAGATTATTATTCTCTTCGTATCCCAAAATTACAATTTCTACCGTTAACATTTCTTCTCTAAATTCTGGGATATGTTTTAATATTTGTGATGAACACATGTTCAGAATATTTTTTACAGTGTTACATTCATAAAAAAGGTGTGCAATATCTTCGATATGTGTTTTACAGAAATGGCATTTGCCATTTGAAGGACTAAACATGCTAATTTTTGATTCAGTGTAAAGTACATTGTGGACACATTTCCATTGAAACTCTTTCATTTGCATCGTAATAATAGTATTTGTGATATTTTGCCATAATAACTCCCAATTAAATTGTTTTTCAAATTCAAATTCCCATTTATCTTTACATCTTGGAATTTCGTCGGCTTTTATTTTACTTGTAATCATTTTTGGTTTAAGGTTTTTACATGCTATTGGCTTCCCATCTTTTCCAATTATATCTAGATTAGTGTCTATTATAGGATATACACATTCTATCACTCTAGTATCATTTCTTTTCAATATATTTAACCATTCTATAGGGAAAGCAATTTTGAATTTTGCCAATTCTGATATACAGTTTCTTTTATCTGTTAACATATTAAAAATTTCAAGATCGCCTTTAAAATTATTTCTACGCTCGTCCCATAAATCTTTGATTGCAAACATGTTACTCTTTAGAAAGGAATTGAAAAATATAGCCTTCCTTTTATACTAAAATTTTATTTCTACTAAAATCAGAGATGCTAGATTTTTGAAATTTTGCCCACACTTCTATAAGTGTTCTGTAAAAACTTGGAATTTTTTATAAGTCCATAACTCGAACGTCAGAGAGTTTGCATAAAAAATTCTGTATTCCGTATGTTGTATCCTTGTACCCAATCCAATATTTACCAATGGCATTCCATGTGCTATTTTCACATTTTATTATTTTATATAATGTTTTTATATGTCTACTATAAACGTAATCGGTAATATTAATAATTTCCATTCCACCATCTTTATATTGGTTAGATATGACCCTACGATTGACTAAATCTCTCTTTTCATTCCATACAAAGCCCCATATTAATGCATCTATTTCTTTAGCATATCTCTCTGGAATACCGCGAGCTTCTATTTCGTAATCTATAAGCGATATGATTAAGGATTTTATTACCAGACTCTTACCGTATAGTGTTAAGTTTCTGCTTTTCCATACCTGCACACATGCTTTGATTTTTTTTAATTTTCTCCTCCCAAATTGCTTTGTCATCGATAATGTAACCATGATGTACCCCAAGTGTTTTAACAGAAGTTCTTGACCATGCAATGCTTGTATAAATTGGATTTTTATCTTTCCATCTACCTAAATATATGCCTGTAGTTTTGTCTGAATTGATTTTAGAGCCTGATGCTAGTTGAAAGGTATCTAATACGTGGAATATTTCCACTACAGATGGTTCGTCCCTAACGAAGAGCTGAGTATCATCAGCAAACATGTTTATTTTTGTTTCGGTTTGATTAGGAAGTTCGATACCTTTAATGTTCTCATTCCTCCTTATTGTACAAGCTAATGGTTCCGCTTGTAAGATGTACAAAATCGGAGCTATCGGACAGCCTTGTCTCGCTGATCTCGATATTTGGAAATATTTACTGATATAACCATTGGTTTAATACATGTTTTTGAATCCTTCAAAAGCATTGTAATCCAATTTTTAAATTTCGCGCCAAAATTGAAATAATCCAAGCATTCATTCACCCATGACCATTCTACTCTATCAAATGCTTACCTTGATCTAGAAAAATTACTGCTCCCTCTGATTGTTTGCGATCTGTAAATTCAAAAATATCTTGAATTAGCCTATTGGCATCTGATATGTTTCGACCAGGTACGAATCCTTTCTGATCTGGATGTATGATATATTTTAAATACTTTTTTGTTCTATTAGCAAGAGTCTTTGCTATAATTTTGTAGTCAACATTTAACAAAGTCAATGGCCTCCGATTTTGAATCATTTCCCTTTCTCCCTTTTTATATAATAAAGTGAGTATGCCTTTTGTTTGTGATTCAGATAATTTGTTTGATGCAAATATTTCTCTTAAACCGCTAAAAATTCTTCTTTAATTAGATACCAGTAATGTTGATAAAATTCAGAAACAATACCATCCTCACCCGGAGACTTATTCTTTTTCATTTGATTAATACTATTGTGTATTTCCATTTCAGTTATATCAAGCTCTAATTCTTCTTTCTGTTGGTCAGTTAATTTAGCATCTACATTTTCAAGGAGTGAATTCGCAGCTTCTCTATCCCACCCTTCCGATGAGAATAATTTTTTGTAAAATTTCATTTGCTCATCTAAAATTGCAGAGATACCATCTTTATAATTACCATCTTCTGCTTTTATTCTGTACCATAGCTTTTCTTTTGCCTTTGTTTTCTCCAAATTAAAAAAGTATCGTGAAGACGTTTCATTTTCCTCGAATTGTTTAATTCTAGACCTTATTCTATGTCCCTCAGCTTTGTGTTTGTAATATGAATTTATTTCGCTAGTTAGGGACACAATTCGCTCTTTATGACTATCGCATGATTTGACCATTTGTTCAAGTTCGTGTTCTTTCCTTCTTATTTCGCTATCTTTCCTATTCAGTATTTTTGACACATGTATTGTAAGTTCCTTTATCTTTATTTTTGTTATTTCCCACCACTCCATAATGTTACTAAACTTAACTTGTTCTGTTTTCCAATGCAACCAAAAAGTTTCGAACATGTTTTTGAATAGGTCTGATTCAATAACAGAGGTATTCATTTTCCATGTACCAGGGCCAACTTTTACCTTTTCGATTTTGAATTCGGAAGTTATCATATTATGATCACTGAAACTGCAAGGAATTATCTTTGCATTCACTATTTCATTATACATATCATTTGATACCAAGATGAAATCTACTCTTGATTTTGAATTCCCTCTCATAAATGTAAATTCCTTGTTTTTTGGGTTTCGTTCACGCCATAAATCTCTCAGCTCACATTTTCCCATAAGGTTCTTAAATTCCTGTGTAGTTGGATCATTTATATGCGTTGTTGGGATTCTATCTAGTTCATTATTTAAAGTGCAATTAAAATCACCCATAAATATATAGTTTGCTTTAGGAGTGTTATCGCCTAAATTGTTAAAGAAGAGTTTTCTATCTGCGCATGTATTAGGGGTGTATATATTTATTGCATTAAATAGAGTAACATCGTCTTTTGTAATGCAAATTTCTAGACGCCTTCCATCTACGTCCCTATTTGATTCAAGAATATTTATACCAGATGTCATTTTTGTTAGTATTGCTACCCCTTTCGATGCTGAAGTACCATTATTCCATATACTGTTTTCACCTCCCATATCCTTCCACTCTTTACTCCATATATATTCATCCGCACTTGTACAATGAGTTTCTTGTATAGCTATTATGTTAAATTTCTTTTTCGACAGCCACAAAAAGAAGCCATGTCTTTTAGCTCTATCTCTGAGCCCATTGATATTAATGGATGCAATATGAAGAGACGACATAGATATAATACAATAGGAATGATGTTATTATCCTCTGTTTAAATTAATTTAACTCTAAGTTTTACTCATCTTGCTCGCCTGTCTTTCCGCCGACTGTGGTGTTGCTGATCTGTCACTGTTCGTTCTCTTTCGCGTGCTTGCAGGTGTAGCGTATCCCTCTGGAAAGTGTGGTTGGAGTCTGGTCGTTTCGATTTAACTTTTAAAAGTTTTTTCTCCAAGTCGCATTTCTCTTCTTAGAGTTTATTCCCTTCACGAAAGAAGAAGAAGAAGAAGAAGAAGAAGAAGAAGAAGAAGAAGCACAATTAATTATATATATATATGTTAATAATTGTTTAAACCTTGTGTATTTATCAAATACATTAGTTTTGTAAGGGGCTTTTAGGATCGTTTTAAGTAACAATTTAAGGAATACTCGAATATACTGAAAAATTACGATATCGAAAGTAGAACAAAAAGTTGGAAATTCCCTGTTGCTATTTCTGATCAACCAATCGGATCGTCTTATTTGCAACTATTTGCAATATAATATAATTGCCAACAACTTATTGAAACATTTTCAATGGTCTGCTGACGTCATTCAAATGTTTCGAATCTTTAAGAAAAACCTCATAAATCCAAAACGAAAGTAGACAAAAAAAAAAGTACTCGCACTATCACTAAATTAATGGACCCCCCCCCCCCCCCCCCCCCCCCCCCCCCCCTTCGAAAATGTTGATCCGCGCCTGTGTCTTACCAAATAAAATATTCTATTAAAGACCAGACGAATGCACATATGTATATTTGAGTGTATGCGTGTCTTATATGCCTTACAACAAGTTATGTTGTGATAAATAATGTATTTGTTTTAATTTGAATTTACAAACAGGGTCCTGATGTAGCGGGACTGGACTGGGTCGAGCTTCCGACTAGTGTTCGGAGGTCCCGGGTTCGAACCCCGGTCTGGCCGCTACATTTTCTCCTCTCCTGTTACAAAATTGGCGCCCAACTAAAATACCCACGGTGGTGGTATAAGGGTCTCGTGTGTCTTCGAGGGCGAAGACTTGAAAAAAAGGAGGGAGATGTGTAGCGGGACTGGACTGGGTCGATCATCGGTGACCAGGTAGCTCAAGCATCCGGCTAGTGTTTGGAGGTCCCGGGTTCGAACCCTGGTCTGGCCGCTACATTTTCTCCTCTCCTGTTACAAATTTGGCACCCAACTAAAATACCCCACGGTGGTGGTATAAGGGTCTCATGTGTCTTCGAGGGTGAATACTTGAAAAAAAGGAGGGAGGTGTGTAGCGGGACTGGACTAGGTCGAGCATCCGGCTAGTGTTCGGAGGTCCCGAGTTCGAACCCCGGTCTGGCCGCTATATTTTCTCCTCTCCTGTTACACTGATCCTGGAAAATGGAATTTTGTCAGAAATCATAGTAATTAAAATCCTTTGGTTTGGTTTGGTTTGGTTTATTTTGTTTAACGTCCTATTAACAGCTAAGGTCATTTAAGGACGGCCTCCCGTGCGTGCGACATGCATGCGTGTGGTGAGTGCGTATGCGTGTTTTGGGAGGCTGCGGTATGTTCGTGTTAAGTCTCCTTGTGATAGGCCGGAACTTTTGCCGATTTAAAGTGCTACCTCACTGAAGCATACTGCCGAAGACACCCAGCAGCACACCCCACCCGGTCACATTATACTGACAACGGGCGAACCAGTCGTCCCACTCCTTGTATGCTGAGCGCTAAGCAGGAGCAGCAACTACCATTTTTAAAGACTCTGGTATGTCTCGGCGTGGGGACAGAACCCAAAGCCTTCCTCACAGGAGCGAACGCTCAACTAAAGGCCAAAAGTGAGGCATTGTCAAGGGAGACATTAGGAAGAAGAAAGCTGCTAAGAAAGAAGAGAAAAGATAAGATCCCAAGTTTAGTCGCCTCTTACGATCATGCAATGGGGGAAGCAGGTACAATTCTTACGCCCTACCTGCGTGTGTATCAGACTGTTGAACTAATCAAAAATTATTGATGTAAAGTTCGAACACAAATCTGTACATCTGTCTGGTAATTAATATGCTTGTATATATAGATATGCATGTATTCGTTAGAATGAGTTAATTCTCTTACAGATCGGAAAATGTTCTTTCCCTGATACAAAATAGCCAAAATCACTCAATTTAACTTTTAAAAGTTTTCCCTCCAAGTCGTATTTCTCTTCTAAGAGTTTATTCCCTTCACGAAAGAAGAAGAAGAAGAAGAAGAAGAAGAAGAAGAAGAAGAACGAATAAATATATATGTATATATGTTAATAATTGTTTATACCTTGTGTATTTATCAAATACATTAGTTTTGTACTGAGCTTTTAGGATCGTTTTAAGTAACAAAAATAGTTTTATTTATAATTTCAAAAATATAATTTAGTTAAATATGTTAGTCCCGTTATGAGACAGACTGTGTCAGCTACTAAGCTACTAAGTACACATACTTAATCATGTGTTAAGGCTGGTCACCTGCCATACAATTTACCAGACATGTTATGTAAGAGATTATTGGCCTACGGGTTCCATGTATAGGTATTAGGTAACTGTCTGATATAGGAAATTGTCAATCGGTGTATTTAATTCCTGTACAGATAGCTGAAATTGGGAGTCTTGGGTTTGGCACTCAAGCCGGCCGCTGGCCGGAAGGCTGACCACTACTTTAGGATGCAATATTTTGTACAAAGTGTATATACATGTATTGGACTAATAAACTACATATACAGAAGATGAACCAACTTATATTATAAATTTAAGGAATACTCGATTTCTGAAAAATTACGATATCGAAAGTAGAACAAAAAGTTGGAAATTCCCTGTTGCTATTTCTGATCAACTAATCAGGATCGTCTGATTTATCTAATCACGTGGATGGGTGTCGCTCCCAGACGGACAGCAAAGTCCGAGAAGGATAGGGATCAGCCTTGTCTATAAAATGGCCAGCGACAACTTCAAGGAATCGCTACAGCCGTTCTGTATAGAAGTGGAAGGATTCCCACCTGATACAAAAGAGAACCAAGTGAAACAGATATTCCAAAATTGTTTGAAACTAGAACGAATTGTGGGCGTACAACTCAATCAAACAAAATGGCTGATATTGTTTCATGATAAAATTGGTAAGAATGTGAAGGCGTTTATTTATTATGTAATGTCGCTTTAAAAATATAATTGCCAACAACTTATTGAAACATTTTCAATGGTCTGCTGACGTCATTCAAATGTTTCGAATCTTTAAGAAAAAACTCCGTGTCTTAAAACAACTCAAATCAAAAACGAAAGTAGAAAATCCTTTTGTATATTTTCGTACGAACGAGCGTTTTTCGAGTTCAGCAGTCTATTGACGTAATACATATACATGTACATGTATGTACTAAGATATATATGAGAATACCCAGGTTATATCCCCTTTTGTCTCTCATTGAACGTTGCATACAACTTCTTATACTACGAATCATCAACTATATATTACCTAGCTAGAGCTCCCACATACAGTACATACAGTATTAACAACAGACCAATACTATATATACTCTGTGCTGAATTTTATAAACTACATTTAACTGTTGCAGGAGATACTCATCCGGCCCAACCATGAATACTCTAATATTAATTCCCCAAAAAGAATCATTTGGGCTGAAGGGGCCCTATATACCCCTGTCACCATGTACATGTTGCTAACATTATACAACTCAGCCTAAGTAAATAAACTCTTAAACAGGTCAGTATAGTCTCGTGTACAACGAACAAAAAAGGCAATAACTGTTTTGTAATATGGCCAACTGAAAAAATCTCGAAGTTCGACTTTTCCAAATCATGTTGAGTGAAGTTTTCAAAGTCAGCATGCAGACTGACCTTTAATCGGAACTTAGATATGGTTTTGTTGCACCTGAAGTGTTTTCCCGGTTGTTCAACAAGTCAACAAGTCTTTTTATATTAAAATATCTTGTAATTCCTCTTCATTTATTGCAGCAAAATGTTGTTGGGGTATCTTGTCTGTCATATTGTAAACAAAGTGATGCTGAACAATCGTTTGTTTTCAGCATTCTGATTGGTTGTTGTCGAAACTAATACATTGCCTGGTTTATACTTCACAATCTTGTTGACTCAGTTAAATTCCCAAAATAACTTGCAACATTGTGTATTCTTTGTTTCTACAGTGACTGATTACTATGTGAGCCAGAAAGAAATATGTCTGCCAAACAGTACTCCTCTGAAGATCGGTGCATGTATACTGTGTGACATTCCAGCGTCATGGGGAAAAGTTGACCTTAAGGTAAAAACAACAATGGCCATGTAAAATTTATTGCTACAGCAAATAGTTTATTGTGTATTTGATTCATCAGCTATTAGTCACTGATTGCTTAAACCTACGAAAATAAAACAAACCTGCAGAAGAGCTGGCAGATGCAGTGTTGTGCTTCAACAGGCTGCAATTCATCATAAACAAAATATATACAATACAGACGATATATGTTTTTCACGAGGGGTACCTGTAAAGTGCAAAACGAAAGCAAAACGAAACGAAACGAAACGAAATGAAATGAAATAAAATGAAACAAAACAAATCAAAAGAAACGAAACGAAATGTATGAAAACATTGAAAAAAATAATAAAAAAATAAATAAATAGAAAATATTAGACTTTACAAAGGCCTTAGTGTCCCATTCTCATCGGTGTAAAAACAAGACAGAGGAATACATCCATCGCAATTTGAAGAAAGAAGTATGGCGAATGCTAGCCCTCATGTATGAGGACCTTTTGGCCTTTCAGCGAACGAAAATATATAGGAAATTGAGTAGAATGGGAATAGTATAGAATGAAATCAGAAAGTGGTGTGGAAGAGGGTTACCTGTCTAATTGATGGTGTGATTAATTTTTGAAAGCGACCCTAAGATTTGAATGGGTCCTAACCTAGCACTATTTAGTAGCAGTTACGCTTACCCTAGCAAAGATGAAGGGAGAAGAGAGAATACCTTACCCTGTGAATTTTTTTGTTTTTGACGTTCATCTAAACACCTAAAAATGTTACGAAATATTAAATAGGTAAAAACAGATCAACATATATACATATATATCTATATATATAAATGTATACATACTAGGTAAATTACAATTGTAGACTATAATCCTTGCACCAGCCTCATCTCTGTAATGTTTATAGCCTAATGTGGGTCAAGGAATTAACACAACATTGCATGCATTATAATATTTGTCATATACATTGATTATGTGAGCACTTGAAGCATATTACATACTGTATATTCAAGAGGCTTCTCTATGTGACACCAACATTTCATGTCTTAATGGCGAGTGATTATAAAATTAAGGTCAGTGACTGGATCCATGTTTGATCACACACGCAAGCTTACCTTGTTGAAAAAAATGACAACATTTGATTAAATTCTTCAAATTATAATCCATGAGGTGTCAACATATATAATTCCATGTAGGACATCACTAAGAAACAATGTATATATCATCTTTGTATTAATACTTTTCTGAATGTTTTAAAATACTGTTGTAATCAGTTTCTAAATTGATATCAACGATAGCTATTGCTCACACTTCTTTTTGATTGCTTATTGCCGTCACATTCCCTTACGCAATACACACATTTATTAGGTCACCTGGTCTGAAGGACCAAGATGAGCTTACATATATGTATGTCATACAATGGCATCCATCATCCGTCGTCCGTTGTCGGTCGTCCAGCGTCTGGCTGTCACCAATTGACTTCTTCTTCTGAACCACTGATCAGAATTTAACCAAATTTGGTAGCAAGCATCCCTAGTTGGCCAGGATTCAAATTTATACATATGATGGGACTGACCTTCCAGGTACCCGAGGGGCGGGGCAAAAAGGGGTCCATTTGGCAATATTGATATTAAGGACTTCTCCTCTTTACCTAAGAGATGTACAATGTTGATAATGCAGTGAGGGGCTGACCCCGCAGGAGTCTGGGGGGCGGCCTAAAAGGGATCAATTTGGCAATATTGATGTTTACGATTTCTTCTCTGGTTCTGTCATACATGCATCATGCAAATTTTGTGTGCCTATCATGTATACACCTTACATCGTGTATACACCGTACATCGGTATACACCGTACATCATGTATACACCGTACATCGTGTATACACCGTACATCTTGTATACACCGTACATCTATATATATATACACCGTACATCGCGTGTATACACCGTACATCGCATGTATACACCGTACATCGTGTATACACCGTACATCATGTATACACTGACACCGTACCTAGTGTATACACCGTACATCGTGTATACACCGTACATTGTGTACAATTGTGCAATTATACCCACAGTTGTAATGAATTGGATACTGTACATATTGACAACATGACTGTGAATTATATATATTACACAATATCCAATAATTTCATTGGTAAGAATACAATAACTGATATGGTTACACGAGTATTAGAAAATAATCATGAAGGGGGCATAGATGGCACCACAAGTCAGAAGAGCTGTCCACTGTTTACCGTACTGTCCATCTGTATGTGTGTCTGTGTGTAGTGAAATACTTGTGTACGATATATGTCATATTAATTTCATAAACCAGGTTACATTTTAGTATTCAGTTTTCAATGTCTTTGCTTGCGATAGGTAACAGGTGGTACTCCTTTTTCTACAAATATGATTTTTAGCTCACATGGACCGAAGGTCCGGTGAGCTTGTGTCATGGCGCAGCGTCCGTCGTCCGTCCGTCGTCCGTCAACATTTGCTTCAAATCGCTACTAGTCAAAAAGTTCTTATTGGATTTTGACCAACTTTGACCAGAAACATCCTTGGGGGAAGGGGAACAGATTTTGCATAAATGGTGACTCTCACCCCCGAGGGGCCAATGGGGCAGGCCCAATAGGGGAAATAGAGGTAATGCCTTAAAATCGCTACTAGTCATAAAGTTATGAAAGTATTTGATCCCAATTTGGTCAGAAACATCCTTGGGGGAAGGGGGACAGATTTTGCATAAATGGTGACTCTGGCCCCCAAGGGGCCAAAGGGGCAGGGCCCCATAGGGGAAATAGCGGTAATTCCTTCAAATCGCTACTAGTCATAAAGTTACGAAAGGATTTGAACACAATTTAGTCAGGAACATTCTTGGGGGAAGGGGAACAGATTTTGCATAAATGGTGACTCTGACCCCGAAGGGGCCAATGGGGCAGGGTTCAATATGGGAAATAGAGGTAATTCCTTTAAATCGCTACTAGTCATAAAGTTATGAAAGGATTTGAACACAATTAAGTCAGACACATTCTTTGGGGAAGGGGAACAGATTTTGCATAAATGGTGACTCTGACCCCGAGGGGCCGAAGGGGCGGGGCCCAATAGGGGAAATAGAGGTAATTCCTTTAAATCGCTACTAGTCATAAAGTTATGAAAGGATTTGAACACAATTTAGTGAGAAACATCATTTGGGGAAGGGGAACAGATTTTGCATAAATGGTGACTCTGACTCCTAAGGGCCAAAGGGATGAGGCCCAATATGGGAAATAGAGGTAATTCCTTTAAATCGCTACTAGTCATAAAGTTATGAAAGTATTTGAACCCAATTTAGTGAGAAACATCATTTGGGGAAGGGGAACAGATTTTGCATAAATGGTGACTCTGACCCCTAAGGGGCCAAAGGGACGAGGCCCAATATGGGAAATAGAGGTAATTCCTTTAAATCGCTACTAGTCATAAAGTTATGAAAGGATTTGAACACAATTTAGTCAGAAACATCCTTCGGGGAAGGGGAACAGATTTTGCAGAAATGGTGACTCTGACCCCTAAGGGGCCAAATGGGCAGGGTCCAATAGGGGAAATAGAGGTAATTCCTTTAAATCGCTACTAGTCATAAAGTTATGAAAGGATTTGAACCCAAGTTAGTGAGAAACATCATTTGAGGAAGGGGAACAGATTTTGCATAAATGGTGACTCTGACCCTGGAGGGGCCAAAGGGACAGGGCCCCATAGGGGAAATAGCGGTAATTCCTTCAAATCGCTACTAGTCATAAAGTTACGAAAGATTTGAACCCAATTAAGTCAGAAACATTCTTTTGGGAAGGGGAACAGATTTTGCATAAATGGTGACTCTGACCCCCAATGGGCCAAAGGGGCGGGCCCAATACAGGAAATAGAGGTAATTTCTTTAAATCGCTTCTAGTTATTAATGGATTTGAACACAATTTGGTCAGAAAGATCCTTGGGGGAAGGGGAACAGATTTTGCATAAATGGTGACTCTGATCCCAAAGGGGCAAAAGGGGCGGGGCCCAATAGGGGAAATGGAGGTAATTCTTTTGAATCGCTACTAGTCATAAAGTTACGAATGGATTTGAAGCCAATTTGGTCAGAAAGTGCATAAATGGTGACTCTGACCCTGGAGGGGCCAAAGGGACGGGGCCCAATAGGGGAAATAGAGGTAATTCCTTTAACTCACTACTAGTCTTAAAGTGATGAATGCATGTTCTAAAAGCAATTCTTGAGGTCTCTCAGACCTTAAAGAGGCTTGACTTCATTAATCTTTAAAGCAGTTCGGATTCCCACACTTTAACCATATATAGCATTGTTAGAGATTAACAAATAAAACAAACTGAATATGAACATTATTTTGACATTTGGCCTAATCCAACCAGGTGAGCGATACAGGCCCCATGGGCCTCTTGTAATAGTGGACAATGAGCCACGTGTCCACGGCAGCATTATTACAATTCTGATTTAGCTGACCTTTGTATAGATGGTGTTTTGTGCATGACCAAGGAGAGGCCACATTAAGGGCTCGTTATTTTGATCTCGACTTATTTTTGCGTAGGCATTTGAAGTATTTAGCTAGCAACATGTCTGTTTAAGAAAATTATCTTTGAATTTCTGTAGTAAGTTTCATAAACTTTACAATTATTTGAACATTTCGTAGTTTTAAATCCACGGCCTAAAGATATTGTGTTTTTATTACTATCATTATTTATGTGTCCATCGGGGACATATCTTGCATGGCTAATATCACGGACATACACTTACATGTATATTACCGGTAGATATCGAAATCAGTGCTAATAGTTTCCCAACTATAGTAGCTAATCATTTAATTACTTTCTTATCAGAAAAAAAATCGTCACAAGTGCATTGCTCTACTCGAGCTGACTTGAATTCTATTTTTTGTAATCGTATGATGTTGATGAGATGTATACTCGCAAGACTAATAAAGAATTGAAAGAATTGTTACCATTTTAGCAGCCTGGTACAAAATTATTATGTGAGATATCAAACACTTTTGTAAAGGATAATCGATTGCCTTACCTATCTCTTTTTGCCAGCAAAGAAATACATGTAGTACGGTCTTTGATTACAAGACAGAGCATTATAGTATATACGTATGTATGTATATCTTATGTTGTATATATACTATTAAATGGAAATTGTCAAATAAAATACAGTTTAAACTATATAGACCACAGAATGATGTGTATGTTTAGTCCAATATTCTTTCTTTATTGTGAGAAAAACAAAACATTGGTGTCATCTGTCATGTGTATGTGATAAAACCGTAAAAAAAAACACATTTTAAACATATTTTAATCAGTTATAACAACAACATGGGAATATTTCCTGTCCTTTTTATTTCGGAAGTAAAGAAAAAAAAAATACGTACTGACTATGCGAAAGTCACCATTATTATCAAGACCTAACACCCAAACAATGTGAAGTATTTCTTCCTTCATCGAGCTATTGACCAGTCCATTTTATGTCCGATGAAACCTGAGATTAGATTAACTGTAATTGTATTAGATACACAGTGTACGTACATGTAATTTTCCATTGAAACTGGTAGGTAACAAAGAGTTTCAGATGATATGAATCTTGTCTTCAGAGAATGTAGGAGATGAGTATCATTATCTGTTTTCCTGTAAAAACGCAATCATTGAAAATTTGCATATTCTAAATTATTACCGCTCAAATCCAAATAAAACTAAACTAAAAGGTATGTTAAAAGGTCATAATTATAAACAAAGTTCTAAATGGTTTGTCTTTTTTCTCTCTAAAAATCTCTTCTTTGATTACGTGTATGTAATATAATCCTATGAATATTATGTTTTTGTTACTGGATTGTTTATTCATATATATGTACGTGTGATACAATGTTAATGTTCCTCATGTAACACATTTCCATGTGTTATAGTATCCAAATAAAACGGTGTGTATGGAGACCACATGGTTAAAATCGCGTCATTTACAAATATAGATAAATCCTCTATACACAGGACAAAAACAGGTCGTATACAGTGTAGTTACCATTATAGAAATGTTTTCACCTGCTGTTAACATCTGCCAATCACAGAGTTTGATTACAATAGTGAGTATACCTGTATCGCAGTGACCCCATCGAACCCCTACAGCTTTTTTTTTACCTGCGGGCAGAATGTTGTTACATAAGGATTTTAGCCTATGCTCCATGTTTACTAGTCTACCTGTATCTCACCTCTAACATTTAGGTCTTTTAGAATAAGGCACCTGCCGTTTTCCTTTTAAGGCCGTAATAGCTGAAGTAAAACGTAAAACCCGTTAAATCCGTATGCAATGATAGTTGTATTAATCATTCTTAAATCATATATATATTTCAGATTTAAATTAGGTACGTAATTTGTATTGTTGGAAGTTATACATTTATAATATATACCTATTGGTTTAATGGTTACAACATATCAAGATATAAACATGCATTGAAATAAGAGCGATTACTTTCACTACATCTTTACATATATCCCCCCCCCCCCCCCTCTCTCTCTCTCCCGCTCAAACCAATTTGTAAACATGTTTAAAAGTAATATTATATTAAAATATATTATGCCATCTTGCTGTATTTTTTTCATGTATACTTGTGTCGGGAAAGGTGGTTTTTTGCCCAATCTCTTATATACATATAAGTTAAAAGAAAAATATGTTTAAATAAAAAATCAGGGTAACTATTTATGTCAGCTTTCGTAAGAAAATAGAACACTCAGTATCCATATTTTTAATTTCAACATATCTTATTGACGAGATGTTAAGTCAATAGGATTGGACATCAGGCATAGCCTATGTAAATCAATATCATGATACACTTATTTATTGATCTTCATATTACTTTAATAAGGACGAACTTGGATATTTTACCCAAATGTGCATGTACAATTTACATATACATTATGTATATACACACAATACTAATCATAACTAGATTTGATCAAGATCAAAACACGGGATTTCCAACAAGAAAATGACGAACGCTTTTGTACGTTTTACCTACGATTTCTCTTCGTTTTCTCTTCGCTTCCCTTCTTTAAACAATCTTAAAATAACGTTATCTTTCACATACAATGAAAATACACCGTTTTAAAAAAATTTGAATTTTTCGATTTTGTATCATTTGACCTCCGTGAATCGTATATCTCGTACCTTGTATCGTGTTTACTGTTCTGTGAATCGTGTATCCTGTACCTTATATCGTGTTAACTGTACTGTGAATCGTATATCTCGTACCTTGTATCGTGTTTACTGTTCTGTGAATCGTGTATCCCGTATCTTGTATCGTGTTAACTGTACTGTGAATCGTGTATCCTGTACCTTGTATCGTGTTTACTGTACTGTGAATCGTGTATCCCGTACCTTGTATCGTGTTAACTGTACTGTGAATCGTGTATCCCGTACCTTGTATCGTGTTAACTGTACCCTGTATCTCGTACCTTGCATCGGGTTTACTAAATCCTGAATCGTGTATCTCGTACCTTGTATCGTGTTTACTGTACTGTGAATCGTGTATCTCGTACCTTGTATCGTGATCGTGTTTGGCATACCGTGACTTCGTACCATGTATCGTGTTTACTGACCATATATCCTGTATTCCGTACAGCGTATCGTATCGTGTATCCCGTAACGTGTATTGTGTATACTGTACCGTGTATCACGTATCAAGTATCGTGTATACCGTACAGTGTATCGCCTATCTAGTACCATGTATCGTGCATACTATACCGTGTGGCTTGTACTAAGTATCGTGTATTTCGTACAAAGTATCGTGTATACCGTACTGTGTTTTGTGTTAACTGTATCGTATATTGTGTATCCCGTAAAGATATCGTGTATCCTGAACTGTGTATCGTGTATACCTTACTGTGTATCGTGTATACCATACCGTTATCTTCGTTTTTTTATGATTTGACCTTGAAACATTGCATATATCTTCATTAGAGCATTTGCTTTTATAGAGGATCAAAATAAACATTTTCTTAAAAGAATTTGAAATTTTCAACATCAATAAAAAGCAATTAAGTTTGTAGCCCTTCGTCCAACCTATCACTGTACCAAAAATCAAATCTGTATGTGTAACGATATTGGAGTGAAAGGAAATTAAGTGCATTTTGGGGACAAATTTGAATTTTGGCGGGAAAACCAACATTTTTCAAAGTGCCATTTCTACGTCATTTTTCATTGTACGACCATGAAACTTGCACAGTTCGTCTTCATTTATCATGTTCTTTGCAATGCATTCAAAAAATAAACTCATTTTGAATTTTAAATTTTTGACCTTCATTTGACCTCGTTCAAGGAACTTGACCTTGACATATTTTCTGATAACATGTTACGGAGAAAAGCTAGCCCTGATCATAGCCTACAAGATGCACCGATTGTGCAAGGAAAAAAACGAACTTACAAAGAGTTTGAGTTAAAAGTATTTTTTTTAATTTTAGTTTTTTGGATTATTTGACCTTGAATGAAGGTCAAGGTCAATGAAAAGTAAAAAGCTTTGTAGCCATTCTCATATGCTATTGTTGTGCCAAAACTCAAGTCTGTAGGTGTATTGATGACGGAGAAGAAGCATTTTAAGTGCATTTTTGCCTGATTTTTGAATTTTGGCGGGAAAAACTTTGAAATTTTCAAAGTGCCATATCTCCGTTATTTTTCATCCGATCACTAAAATCTTTTCACATTCCAACTCAGTGTTTCATGTTTTTTTCATATGCAATGATAGACTTAACTTAATTAGAGAAATTTAATTATGACCTTACTTTCAACCCATAGCGAGGTCATGACCTTTACACTTTTTCTGATAACATGGCATTAAAAAAGTTAGCCCCGGCAACGATCTACATGACACACTGAGCGGGCATGAAATAGAACGATCGTGTACGAAGTTATGGTCGTTCAAACAAAAATCTGTGTTTTGACCTGTGACCTTGACCTTCGAACTTACGATCACCAAAATGTCAGACAAATCACCAGCTCGGTTGTTCATTATCAGATACTATAATATGAACGTTTTATCTGCGTTTATTATCGAGCGAAGTTGCAAGTGCTAAGAATAATTAAATAAGTATTTATATAATAATCCGAATTTTTATGTTAATGACCGTAGCGACTAAACAACAACTGTTCTGAATACATAATGTCAAAATTAGATGATCTGACCATACGGGGACATTGTACGATGTTTACTTGCCGAAATATACGCATTTTAATTCCAATCCAAACCGCCTCACAGCTTCAGGTCGCCATCTTTGCTCAAATCAAAGCATCTGTGCGTTTGAAAGAGTCAGTACTGCAAAGCTTCTAAACGGTCTTGTGATAAAAATTTTAAGAATTTAATAGAAACGAAATATGGATTTTAAAATAATTTGATTTTAATTACTAATGCTTTAGGTAAGCAAATCGTAGCAATTTTTTACAGTGAAAATTTCATGTTGCACTAAATACTGATCACAATATTTTTATTGAGACATTTTTTATTTCTTTCACTTCATTTCATTATATTTACATTTTCACTTCGCTCCGCCTCAATGAACATAGTAAACTCAGATCACTTCATTTCCCGTTGAAGATTTTGGGTCGCGTGCTTCTGTGAGTGTTCTGAGAGACGAATCACTTTCTTGCCGGCGTGTGAATACATTCACTGAGTTTACAATGGCGATCGAGTTCTGTACCGCCTCAGACTTGAATGCACTTTCACTTTGTGAATTGTGTAACATTGTTATAAACGTATATGAACACAAGTGGAATAGCCGCTTTATGTGCTAATAAAAATGCCAGTATAATGCAGACAGTTTAGAAAACAGGATCTGACAGAACACTGACACTCTCGATAGCACCGAGCTCATTACCTACGTAGCGCAGTAGGTCTAACGTTAGCTGTATCTCGAATGCCATGCTTAATACCATTTCAGTGGTCACAGAAAACAAAGCTCAATTTAAACACTATTTAACAACACAAAACAGACTGGTAGCAGAAGTATGCTTTATCGAGAACAGGGACACATTATTGTCGTAATTTGACTCAATCTAAACATATGAAGGACACAAGTTCCCGGCCGTCGAATACCGCCAATTTTCAAATCAATGTTTCTTTACTTACTATTATCAGAATTTACATCCCAAAACGCCAGTGTGACAATGAAATCCAATATTTCAAGAACACCATGTACATCACCAGCTAACCTGCGACTAAAATCCACATTGTTACACTTTTTCTCGAGCTCTGAATATCCCGGCTATTAGACTGCATCACATAATTTTTTAACCGAGTCCCTGTGTCTCGAGTGACCAAATCACACACATACTATACTGTCAACATTGCACTTTAAATTCGTATTTATATGGGTATTGCTAAGTTTTAATTATACAATATCATAAATATTTGTTATAAATGAATATTTTACCTTGAAAATATCGTATCTATGTGTATGAACATCGTAATAATCAAAACGTGTATGGCACTATATTTTGTGTTGCCTTGGCGACGAGAATAGTTGACTGTCTGCTGTTCCACTACTGTGCACACATGTACGATAAGTATAACAATGTTACAAAGTGACGCACTTACGTCACACTGTTGCGACCGAATTTTGCAATCTGGTGGCGAAGTTTTAAATTTGGTTAACGTAAATATAAGGATTGATTGTCAATTTTGTTGCTTGCATCAGAGACCTATATAGGTCTCTGCTTGCATGGACTGATGAAGGGAAGTGAACCTCGCGCAAATGGTACATGAACTGCTTCGCAGTTCACTTCATTTGCACGAGGTTCACTTCCCTTCATCAGTCCATACTGATGAAGGGAAGTGAACCTCGCGCAAATGGTACATGAACTGCTTCGCAGTTCACTTCATTTGCACGAGGTTCACTTCCCTTCATCAGTCCATGCAAGCAACAAAATTGACAATCAATCCTTAAGTAAGTGTAATTTAGATTTCCCAATAAATTCGCGGGAAATGAATTTGATGACGTAACCGGAAGCCCACATGCTATTAGAACGTGACCCGGAAAACATGCATGACGATAAAAAAACAGATCATTGAACGTTATACCGGCTTATTTTCTCATTTTTTGAGACACCAATGTGCTAAAATTCAACGGAAGGTAACACTGATTTTGTTTATTGCTATCGTATCAAGTAAAATGAACAGTTATTGCGAAAATAGCAGTATTTGCTTCACCTACAATGTGGTAGTTTGGCTAGACCTACTTTCGTTTTACAGTTTACAGATATGATCATATAAATAATTCATCTTCTCAACCATAGTCATCTAATTACGTATCCGCTGAATTTTTCTATTAAGAATATTTGTACTTCTCATGTACAGTGCATCTTTGTTTACAATTGACTGGTCTAGATCTGCAGATCTGATCTGACTACCCTCATGATCAGCTGACTCTCGATCTGACCACAGGGTCACGTTACTACGTATTCCTTTGTAGAAACGGCAGATTTATCTGTATTACTTCAATTTTCTACCTTCTGGCAGAGACGTGATATATCTGGAACGTTGTGACTCCACCCCCCCACCCCCCCCCACCCCCCTGTATTGACTTCATACTTCTGTTTACCCACAGGGACATCAGAATTACTTACACGTTTTTTGACACGTTTTGGGGGACTTGATTAAAATTTGGCCAAAAATGACATCCCCAGTTGTCATATACAAAATGTACAAGAATTTGAAGGGGGGGGGGGGGGGGGGGAACCCTATGACTCGAGCTCATACAATAGTAACTTGTCTTTGTACTCTATGACTCATAACTTGTCACAGTAACAGACATACCTGTACATGTATCAAGTACGTGTGTCACATGTTATAACAGGAGAAAGAGAAAAGTAAGTAGCAAGACCAGGGTTCGAACCCAAGACCCTCCTAATTCTAGACGGACAATCTACCACTGAGCTACCTGGTCGCCGATGATCAACCCAGTCCAGTTCCGCAACATTCCTCCCTCCTTTTATCAAATTTTCACCGACAAAGATAACAGGTTCGGATATCCCGTTGCTTTAGCATCCTCCCAAAGGATTTGCAAGCTCGCTAAATATGTAACAGGAGAAAGATAGTAGCCAGACAGGGGTTCGAACACAAGACCTTGCAAATTCTAGACTTACACTTCACCACTGAGCTACCTGGGCCCAGTTGTTCAAAAGTTGATTAGCTGAATCACTTGATCAGTGAAAATTTTATTTCGCCTTTACTTCAGAACCTCCGTGTGTATGTTCCTTAAAATAGGCAAATAGGAAGAAACTGAGGTGTGTTATAGTTTCACAAAATTTTGTGATGTTAGTTGTACCAGAAATTATTTTATCACAATTTTAAGATTGTTGTTAAATTGTGATTAGCTTAATCACCTTTTGAACAACTGGGCTCTGGTCACTTGTGCACTTAATACATGTTTCAGGAGTCTGCGGTATGTTCATGTTTGTCTCCATGTGGTATATATTACCGGTAATGTGGAAAACTTTTTCTTAAAAAAATCAAGATTGTTCCAGCACTGGCAACCTATATCTTTCCCTTGGTTGTCATTTAGATGAAGAAGATATTTATCAATTTAATCTCTTTCATTTGATCATATAAAAACAGAATATTTCCCCAAATATTAAGTGTAATCGCTTTACACATACCTTGTATAACTGACCAGGATTGATAAAAAAAGCATGCAAGAATTTTTTTTAGAGTCAGTCGGGTTAGTAGAGACAAAGTTTTTACTGTATTTGGCATATTAGCTGAAGTCATGAAAATGTGAAATTAAAAAAAAACAAACTTTGGTTATTGAAGATCAGAGAAATGTCAACAACAAATTTAAAAAGAATGGAATTGGGTTTTTCTCGTTCAGTTCTGAAGGCCCGTGTAAACACGTTATGAAGATATAGAATAAAGTTCATTTTACACAATTACCAGCTTCGATTGTCTATCTTTTTAAATTATGTTCATATATGTATAGTTTTTTTTTTGGTTTGTTATTTTTTTGCAGGGTTTTGTTTTGTTTTTGTTTTATAAATCCTTGCAGAGATTTTTTAAGTCATGTAGATATATTAAAGAATATGATTCTTGACAACTTGACTACAGTAAGAATTTAGCTTTCAAAATCCTTTGCACTCCACATCAATTCATATTGTTTGTTGACAAGTTTCTGTGACATTTTCACAATTATTCCATTACTTTATTAGAATACTGTGTTATATATTTCTTTAATCCACTCGAACATAGAAATATTTCCTTCATTTCCCAAATCTGTAATTGAAATAATTGTAGAATATACATGTATGTGTTTGCAGTAATAAGAAATATTTTTTAAACATTCGTATTAACATATTTGGTGTATCAATCCAAAAATACTTGTTGACATATACTGCATTACTTTTGGTCTTATTTCAATACACAGGATGTCAGATTTTATTAATCAATAGATCTGGCAACCTCACCTTCTAACAGGTCAAAGACCTTTGATGATCCTAATTAATGAGTACTCAGAGTTTCCGCTTGCCCCACCACCGGAAGTTAGACACTGACAATCTCTCATACAATTGTTGACTTTGGTTTAGGAACACATCCTCAAATGACAGATGATCATATTCTAAATTAATTAAGGGTTGGATTTTTACTAACTTGAAGAGTTGTGCCCCTTTTTTTTCTTTCCTATAGATCTTATTCTAGCAGATTGCCATTCATATTTGTTTCCAATTGTTCTACACCTCGTATACATCTGATATTTGAAAGTGGGTGAAAAATGGAATAGGTTATTGTATTGAGTCACATTGACTTCATTTCTCCAATTCATCCAGTTCAAGAAATCTGGAAGTTACAAAAGAGTGATACTTTACAAATCCATTTTAGTTTCCATGTAGGTAAGATTTTAACATTTTATTGATATGGTTGTTTTACTTTCCATTGTTGCCATGTTGGGGGCAGAGGACATATTCATATAAATCAGATATATATCTCCTATATAACAAGGTTAACACTTGCTTATGTGTATACTTAAAATTAGTTTCCTTTCTTTTGATAATATCTCTAAGGTTATAGTCTCTCACATGAGTCTTTACACTTCCTTCTATTAAATATCTTCAAAAGTGTCTTCTCATTTCTTTCAGTTTCCTTTGGTTAAAAAATTGTCATATTTAGTGGCTTTTGAGAATTGGTTGATTTTCAAAATTTGCTTTTTGTTTTGCAATACATGTACATCAATATTTTGCATGTCTCTGTAACATATATATATAATTGTTTTTCTTCTGTATGGCTAAATATAACTTGAGGATCTTTTCAAACTTGGTCTTGGGCATCATTTGGCTGGTCTGATTGTTGTTTAAGAATCTTGAGGCACTATGCTGGCTCCAAAGGAGAAAGGGCGGGACACAAAAGGACAATTCAACAATTCAAATGCACACGCATTCTGTAGTGATGGTCCCAAATCTTGAATGCTACTATAGGTTTGTTTAATGAATAACCTTTACCTTCATTAAAGACCACTGGAGCCAAACGTGCAAAAAAAAACCTTGAAAATCTTCAACTGAATAACCTTGAGGCCAAGATACCTGGTATTGGGCCTGTAGTACGCTGATGAAAGTGATACAAAATTCAAGGTCACAGCCGTCAAAAATGTTTAAATGTTTAAACCCTTTTTTTCTCAATATCAAAAAGAGGTCCAGAGAAGGAGACGATATGGCCTCTTATTTGGTTGCTGCACAATGGCTGCAGTACTCTTTCATACTCGGATGTCAAAGGTCAATGTCACTTTCTGTCAAATGAAAACGAGTTGCTTGGAATACTACATGTAGCTTAAGGTTTGAAAGACAAATGTTAAAGATAATGTAACTATAGATAGAAAAATACTGCACATATCAATGAAAGACCATGCTTTCCCTACATGAAAAAGTATTAGAATCCAATGCTACTGGTCACACAATACTTCTTTTATATATTCTTTACATGGATGGATAGCGGCAACATTTTAAATATTTTAATATATAAATACTTATTATCGGTTAGCTTGTAAGAATAATAATAATAAGAAGAAGAATAATAAGAAAAAACATAACAAAAACAATAGTGATTTCCATCCGAAATGGAAATCCCTAATAACAACATTATCCGTAATAAATCATGTACATGTACAAATGTATTTGTTTCAACAAGCACATACAAATGTACATGTACATGTACAATTTTTGTATAATGTATATATGAGACATATGTTATGGGTCCGGTTGTTCAAAACGAATGTATTTTCATAAGCTTACCTGAGCCGAAGGCTCATGTGAGCTTTTGTTATGGGGTATCATCCGGCGTCCGGCGTGCGTCGTCCGTCGTCTGTCATCCGTTGGCGTGTGTCGTCCGTCTTTCGTCGTCCGTTAACTTTTTTTAACCGAGAGTGTTGAAATTCGCATTGAATGATTAGCTAGAAGGTCCTGACTAGATATTTGTATTCATTAAGTGAAAATTAAATTCAAGATGGCTGCCATGATCGCCATCTTTGAAATTATGTTTTTCCTTATAACTCCAATGTTATATGCTTTGTAGTAAGAAGACTTTCTAGGAATGTTCTAGTTTCAAAAATTCATTGAATTTACAAGATGGCCACCACAGCAATTATCATCTGATGAGCTATGGAAAAGTACTTTATTTTTTGTTCGTGAACAAGATATCTAATGACTGGAACATCATTTAGAGTTAATTTTCAATAACAAGGTTCAGATAGTGATGATAAAGAGACGAGTTTAATTTGGAGTATGTATAATGAGTGGTTGATTTTTAATTAATTTAATTGTATGGTTTGTATCTGTCTGTATACACTGTATATATCTTCAGTGTGAACATTGCCGCTAGGGGCCAATAATGGGGGAACTGGCAGCTGACTAGCTTGGCTGCTAACAACACCAACTGTATATATCTTCAGTGTGAACATTGCTGCTAGGGGGTTCTGTAGAACATTTCTTTAAGATAACTAGGCTTTTGGATTTTCTACTCTCTGATACCAATTAGTTTTGATGAGAAAACCTGTTAGCTTAATCTCTGCATCAAACCATAGTATTGCTGGTTTAAATAACAAGGAAACACAGGAAAACAATAAAATTAATTAGATAAAGGGCAGCAGAGGTCTGGGAATGGCACCCTATCATGATCGGTAATTAACATCATTAACACTTGTATTGGGTAAACACGGATATATCGGCTTTGTAACACTATTACGTGAAACGACGACTCATTGAAAGATGCATGTTATTAATTACATACAAATTTACGTATTAAGCAGTGATCACAAGAACTGGGTTGATTACACACAAATTAGTCAATAGTCGTCTGATACTTAACTAAGCGTCACATTGTTAAGTGAATACGGGTTTAATAATTATCGGACATCTTGGGTAGTTCTCGCTGGTGTCGCGTACTTTTAAATAGATAGACCTAGCTTGGGGTTTCTGGTACGTAAAAATCATAAAAAAACACATGGACTGACGGTAAGTTGTAAAATCTGGGTATTTTATTTAAGGTATTTAACGTTTGTAATTTCTACTTGTTTTTGAACCTCCGGGACGTGACACGTGTGTTGTTTGTAGGTCACATATGCCCGCTGTAAATAAAACAACTTTCACTTTACATGTTCTTTTAAAATCATAGTTTATTTTTTACTTTCTACAAAACAAAACAAGAATCATATC
Source organism: Pecten maximus (assembly GCF_902652985.1). Lineage (NCBI taxonomy): Eukaryota > Metazoa > Mollusca > Bivalvia > Pectinida > Pectinidae > Pecten > Pecten maximus. The sequence continues at coordinate 88,154 of NW_022979404.1, forward strand.
AGAAACATAAGTATATTTATTGTTAAAAAGTCTGACAATTAGACGTGTTTATGAAACGTCCCGGATTGTATATAATCAAGGGAGATAACTCTTACACGACAATTTTTTTTGACCTGGTACACGAAATTCGGCAGTCCGGAAAACTCGTAATCCGGACGGTTTGGACTGGAAACGAAGGTGTTCGGATTATCGAGGGTCCACTGTATACAATAATATGTCTTTACAACCATGTTAGAACTGCAGTGAGGGTGTCAGTTTTGGCTGAATTAGAAATAACAATGTTATTTATGGTATATCTAAAACTGCTGTGAGAGTGTCAGTTTTGGCTGAATTAGAAATATTAATGTTGTTTATGGTATATCTAAAACTGCTGTGAGGGTGGCAGTTTTCAATCTAACATATGAACAGCCTTCAGTCCAGAATATAACTTCGTCTCCATGTATTACAGGCATTTAGAACTGTAGACAAATCTCAGGGCATGTATCATGGCCGAGATGGTGGAAACCGACACACACGGACATTCGGAAACGACAAACAGGAAGAAATGGACAACCAAGGTTAGTAAAATCATCTCAAATTTAACATGTATTGTGAATATTTTACTGAAATGAAAATAATTATAACTAGTAAACAAAGATTTGGTGTTTGTCAATTTGCTATTGTCTTAGTATTCAAGCATTGAGTAACTCCTATGTATTATCACCCTAGAGACAACATCTTGTGGAATATAACTATTATAATAAATGTATTCTCACCCTAGACACCACATCTTGTGGAATATAACTTACATAATAAATGCATTATCACCCTAAGATACCACATCTTGTGGAATATAACTATTTGTAGTATATTTCATTATTCTATTGTATTTAGTAAGAAATGTTAGTGTAAGTAGTTTTAGTAGTTTTAGTTTGTGTTGAACATGAGTAATTAGATGGGGTGCCCTATTTGCCCTACATTGACCGACTTAATTATGTACATGCTGACATTCAAGGTCAGATGGGTCAAATAGGCTATAATCTTTAAACGACTTCTTCTCAATAACCAAGAGGCCCAGGGACTTGATATTGGGCCTGTAGCATGCTGGGGAGAAGGGCTACAAAGTTTGTTCAAATAAATTACCTTGACCTTCATTCAAGGTCAGATGGGTTAAATACATTTAACACTACCGTTGACCGGTACACGTTTAACACAGGCGTTGACTAGTGTCCATTTAACACAGGCGTTGACCGGTGTCCATTTAACACTTAACGGTCAACGGTGGTGTTAAATGTTTACCGGTCAATGGTAGTGTTAAATGTATACCAGTCAATGGTAATGTTATATGTATACCAGTCAACGGTAATGTTATATGTATACCAGTCAACGGTAATGTTAAATGTATACCGGTCAACGGTAATGTTAAATGTATACCGGTCAACGGTAGTGTTAAATGTATACCAGTCAACCCCAGTGTTAAATGTGTACCGGTCAACGGTAGTGTTAAATGTATACCGGTCAACGGTAATGTTAAATGTATACCGGTCAACGCTAGTATTTAATGTATACCGGTCAACGCTAGTGTTATATATATGCTGATCTCCCGGGGGCCAGATAATGAGGCCAAAACAGGTCAATTTGGCTTAATTAAATAAAACGACTCCTTCTCTGAAACTAAGCAATGTATATCACTCATATTTGACTGGTAGCAGCCTTATGGGGTATGCATATAAAATTGTACAAATGGTGGGGCTTACAACCTAGGGGCCTGAGGGGCGTGGCCAAAAGGGGTCAGTTTTGCTAAGTTGATGTAAACAACTTCTTCTCTGGAACTAAGCAAGGGATATCTCTCTTAGTTTTCTGGTTATATTGTTATGGGGTAGGGAATCAAAATTGTACGAATGGTGGGGCTGAGGGGCGGGGCCAAAAGGGGTCAATTTGGCTAAATTGATGCAAACAATTAATTGTCTGGAAGAAGGCGGCGGATTTCTATCCTATTTGATTATTATCATCCTAGCTAGGGATTCAAAATTGGTAAAGCTTTTCCCACCATTAAAAACTGATTACTTTTGTTTTATCTGTGAAATCATTCAGATCCCCCCCGATAATCATACATAGCCTTGCTTGGCATCAAGAGATGAACACAATCCTGATGTAAAAATAGGCTCTGTGTTCTTTCCCCACCCCAAGGGACTTATAGTTTCTTTAAACACAATCATATTGAATTGGTTTCAAATATGAAAGTTTTCTTCAATATTTTGCATGTAAAACACTGTATATTTATATACAGTACCTAATCGGCGTAAGTGTCTACATCTTGGTGGTAAATTGAAAAACAACAAATTACAAATTACAATTTATTGTTAATGTTGATATTGGATCTATTAAAATAGATGGAATTGATACCTAATTTTGAAATAATTGACTTAAAAAAATAATGTCTTTGTTATTCTAAGATCAAAATAGAAAGGAATAAGCAATTTTTTACAAGATATTGGAAGACTTTGCACACTTTCAACAAAAAAGTAGCAGACACTCCTGTATTTTCAATACATATCGTGAATTGTTATAGCATATCTAAATGTGTATCATATCGTTTCGACCTTTCTAATACCCTGCATGCCTATTAGGTATAAGTTGGTTTTAAACACATAAATGCAAGTTTTGAACTACTTAAGTATAAAAGTTGGTTTAGAGTATGAATGTTAGCGACATGTACCTAAGTAGAAGTTGGTTTGAAAAACAAATAAAATGTTTAACTTCTTAAGTAAAGGTTTGTTTGAAATAAGAAATATTTAACTACTTAAGTAGAATTTGGTTTGAAACTTGAAGATAGTAAAAACCATTATGTACATCGGAACAGTCTAAACCATTACATTCATCAGGACTGTGAAAACCATTTTGTCCAGTTGGTTTGACACACTTAAGTAGAAATGTTTCATCATGTTGATATCAGTTTAATTTCTATTCTTGCTTTATTTCAAATATCACCTTTTACATCTGACTAACGCCTCCTGCAGTACTTTCAGTGCTTTGATTAATTAATTTAATTGTATTGTTTGTACCTGTCTGTATACACTGTATGTATCTTCAGTGTGAACATTGCTGCTAGGGGTCCCAAATGGGGGAACTGGCAGCTGACTAGCTTGGCTGCTTGCAGCACCCACTGTATATATCTTCAGTGTAAACATTGCTGGTAGGGGTCCCAAATGGGGGATTCTGTAGAACATTTCTTTGTTGGCTCACCTGCCCGAAGGGCAAGTGAGCTTATGCCGTGGCGCGGCGTCCGTCGTCCGTCCGGCCGTCCGTCCGGCGTCAACTTTCCATTCAAGCAACTTCTTCTCAATAACCAAAAGGCCCAGAGACCTAATATTGGGCCTGTAGCATGCTGGGGTGAAGGGCTACCAAGTTTGTTCAAATAAATAACGTTGACCTTCATTCAAGGTCACAGGGGTCAAAAAGGCTAAAATCTTTAAACAACTTCTTCTCAATAACCAGTCCCAGGGAGTTGATATTGGGTCTGTAGCATGCTGGGGTAAAGGGCTACCAAGTTTGTTCAAATGAATGACCTTGACTTTCATTCAAGGTCACAGGGGTCAAATATGCTAAAAAAAAATTAGACGACTTCTTCTAAATAGCCAAAAGACCCAGGGAGTTGATATTGGGTCTGTAGCATGCTGGGGTGAAGGGCTACCAAGTTTCTTCAAATGAATGACCTTGACCTTCATTCAAGGTCACAGGAGTCAAAAAGGCTAAAATCTTGTAAACGACTTCTTCTCAATAACCAAGAGTCCCAGGGAGTTGATATTGGGTCTGTAGCATGCTGGGGTGAAGGGCTACGAAGTTTATTCAAATGAATGACCTTGACTTTCATTCAAGGTCACAGGGGTCAAAAAGGCTAAAATCTTTAAACGACTTCTTCTCAATAACCAAGAGTCCCAGGGAGTTGATATTAGGTCTGTAGTATGCTGGGGTGAAGGGCTAGCAAGTTTGTTCAAATGAATGACCTTGACTTTCATTCAAGGACACAGGGGTAAAAAAGGCTAAAATCTTTAAACGACTTCTTCTCAATAACCAAGAGTCCCAAGGAGTTGATATTGGGTCTGTAGCATGCTGGGGTAAAGGGCTACATAGTTTGTTCAAATGAATGGCCTTGACCTTCATTCAAGGTCACAGGGGCCAAAAAAGCTAAAATCTTTAAACGACTTCTTCTCGATAACCAACAGTCCCAAAGACCTAATATTTGGCCTGTAGCATGCTGGGGTGAAGGGCTACGAAGTTTGTTCAAATGAATGACCTTGACTTTCATTCAAGGTCACAGGGGTCAACAGGCTAAAATCTTTAAACGACTTCTTCTCAATAACCAAGAGTCCCAGGGAGTTGATATTGGGTCTGTAGCATGCTGCGGTAAAGGGCTACCAAGTTTGTTCAAATGAATGACCTTGACTTTCATTCAAGGTCACAGGAGTCAAAAAAGCTAAAATTTTTAAACGACTTCTTCTCAATAACCAAGAGTCCCAGAGACCTAATATTTAACCTGTAGCATGCTGGGGTAAAGGGCTCCCAAGTTTGTTCAAATGAATGACCTTGACTTTCATTCAAGGTCACAGGAGTCAAAAAGGCTAAAAATTTTAAACGACTTCTTCTCAATAACCAAGAGTCCCAGGGAGTTGATATTGGGTCTGTAGCATGCTGGGGTAAAGGGCTACCAATTTTGTTCAAATGAATGACCTTGACCTTCATTCAAGGTCACAGGGGTCAAAAAGGCTAAAATCTTTAAATGACTTCTTCTCAATAACCAAGAGTCCCAGGGAGTTGATATTGGGTCTGTAGCATGCTGGGGTGAAGGGCTACCTAGTTTGTTCAAATGAATGGCCTTGACCTTTATTCAAGGTCACAGGGGCCAAAAAGGCTAAAATCTTTAAACGACTTCTTCTCGATAACCAACAGTCCCAGAGACCTAATATTTGGCCTGTAGCATGCTGGGGTGAAGGGCTACCAAGTTTGTTCAAATGAATGACCTTGACTTTCATTCAAGGTCACAGGGGTCAAAAGGCTAAAATCTTTAAACGACTTCTTCTCAATAACCAAGAGTCCCAGGGAGTTGATATTGGGTCTGTAGCATGCTGCGGTAAAGGGCTACCAAGTTTGTTCAAATGAATGACCTTGACTCACATTCAAGGTCACGTCGATCAAGTATGCTTAAATCTTTAAATGACTTTTAGTGAAAAGCCAAAGTGCAGAGAGACATTATATTGGTCCTGTAGCATGCTTTCAAATAACTGCAGGATCCATATATGAAAAGATCACTGCATTGCAGGTGAGCGATTTGGGCCCATTGGGCCCTTATTTAAGATAACTAGGCTTTTGGATTTTCTACTCTCTGATACCAGTTAGTTTTGATGAGAAAACCTGTTAGCTTAATCTGTGCAGGAAACCATAGTATTGCTGGTTTAGGGTCACACAGGAAAACAACAAAATTAATTAGATAAAGGGCAGCAGAGGTCTGGGAATGGAGCCCTATCTCCAGAGCTGCCAAGTTACCCAGTGTCTAGCTTTAGTTTGTAAATATGGTAAATATCAGAAAACTTCTGATAATTTAAATCAAATTTGGAGAGGGTCTAAAGGTTTCTAATTCATTAGTCATATACATACTGTACATGAATATATTATGTAGTGATACTGTGCAAGTGGAAAACATGTCACATTGATACTATTTATGTCTTTACATTACTCTAAGTAGGAGTAATGATAGGACAACATCAACTGACATCAAGGATGAGGAAGGCATGCCGATAACAAATATTATCCAATGACGCCTCGGTTTTTCTTTGATCTTTTGTTATCGATATATTGCATACTATGTGATATTTCAAATATCACATATGTGATATCAGAAATATCACATATGTGATATCAGAAATATCACATGGCATTTCTGATTGGTCCATGCCTCAGTCTTGAGGCGGGGCCAATTTCAAATGTAGGCGTGACAAATGATCGAACAAAGACAGGAAATGCATTTCAAACAAAATTTAATGAAATACGAGTGCTGTTTAAAAATGTTCTGTCTTCTTTCTTAAAAAAAAAATGGTTATACAGATTACGCCAAATGTAACAATATACTTTCGTTGCACAAAAATCCTATCATAAACAAAATAGTGATGAAAATGATAACAGCACGCGTGGCTAAAATACCGATTAACCGATTCATCGATGTATTTAATAATTTCACAGATTTTGAAAGGATTTTGTGACATTGTGAACGTCGAAATTTACGAAAAATATTTCATTTCACAGTTTGTTCAAACGATATGATTTTCGACTTACCTGCTTAGTAAAGGGAAGTAGCGCAAGTCCTCTTTCCGGAGCGGTTACCGTTTGTGTAATTTCCCTCGAATCCTGCAGCCTTTCACATGTTTTTCACATTACCATTCAGTTTATTTACACCAATTGGCTGAGTTAATTCCTTGGTATCAAATATTCCAATGTCAGTAGCTGCCGTGTCACTATCTTCCAGTTCATACTCATACTTGTCTACGGCCTGTGATAATGTTATATTGTCGAGGTCAGTGAACACATCGACATCAGTGATCAGTACCTGATCCGTCATGGTTGACAGTCTCACTAGAAATAATTGGGCTACTGTGATAGAAAACAAAACGTGTCAGAAATTGGCGGGAAACATATCACAGTGACAGGTTCTGATCAATTTTATAGCTCCACCCCTAGGCACGTGGGTGACAAAACCTCGGCTGTCATTCGATAAAACAGATACATAATGGGTACTCGTGACGTATCGCATATATCACACTCGTGCTACGCACTCGTGTGATATATCCGATACATCACTCGTACCCATTATGTATCTATTACTTGCAAAACTAGGTCACTGTGACCTACTTTTCAATAATTACATTAGGGCAATAAAAATGGACATCTAGGATGAGAAAGGCATGCCGGTAGCAAATATTGCAAAATTAGGTCACTGTGACCTACTTTTTCAGTAATTATGCTAGGGCAATAGAAATGGACATCTAGGATGAGAAAGGCATGCCAATAACAAATATAGCAAAATTAGGTCACTGTTACCTACTTTTTCAATTATTACATTAGATGAGAAATGAGATGATAAATAATATTGCAAAATTTAATCACTGTGACCTACTTTTTCAGTAACTATGATAGGGCAATAGAAATGGACATCTAAGATGAGAAAGGAATGTTGATAGCAAATATTGCAAAATTAGGTCACCCCGACCTACTTTTTCAGTTATTATATTTGGGCAATAGAAATGGACACTTAAGATGAGAGAGGCATGTCGATAACAAATATTGCAAAATAAAGTCACTGTGACCTACTTTTTCAGTAACTATGCTAGGGCAATAGAAATGGACAGCTAGGATGAGAAAGGCATGCCGATAAATAATATTGCAAAATTAGATCACTGTGACCTACTTTTTCAATAATTACATTAGGGCAATAGAAATGGACATCTAGGATGAGAAAGACATGCCGATAGCAAATATTGCAAAATTAGGTCACTGTGACCTACTTTTTCAGTAATTATGATAGGGCAATAGAAATGGACATATAAGATGAGAAAGGAATGCTGATAGCAATATTTTGCAAAATTAGGTCACTGTGACCTACTTTTTCAGTTATTATTTTAGGGCAATAGAAACGGACACTTAAGATGAGAGAGGCATGTCGATAACAAATATTGCAAAATTAGGTCACTGTGACCTACTTTTTCAAATATTATAGTAGGGCAATAGAAATGGACATCGAGGATGAGAAGGCATGCCAATAGCAAATATTGCAAAATTAGGTCACCGAGACCTACTTTTTCAATAATTATATTAGGGCAACAGAAATGGACATCTAGGATGAGAAGACATGCCAATAGCTAATATGGCAAAATTAGGTCACTGTGACCTTTTTCAATAATTGTATTAGGGCAACAGAAATGAACATCTAGGATAAATGCATGCCGATAACTGATATTGCAAAATTAGGTCACTGTTACCTACTTTTTCAATAATTATATTAGGCAATTATTTTGTCTAAATTGCCTCAATAAGTTGACAATATACTGTAATGTCATTACTTCTTCAACTTAATATGTATATGTATATCGAAATATTGCAAACATGCCATTCAACATTTTGATGATGATGAAAATGATGAAAACAAAAACTTGATGAATTTTGTTGAAGCTTCCTGTGGATGATCAGCATCGGACACAGATGGATTTCCATTGTGTTTGAAATAACTACATCGTTCAAGATATCCACCATTTTTTTGCCATCTCCAGAATCACATTCTCCAGAAATTTTAACCTTACATTCTTTGAGATAGACCCTTGGTAATATACTGCCCACCAGCCATGCATCTATCAGCCTCTTGTTGGTTCGTAGGGGGATGTAAAAAATGATATGGGGCTATAATCACAGCAGGTGAGCGTTTAGGCCTATAGGCCTCTTGTTTTATGAAAAATGTCAAGACTGGTTACCTATCAAACGTTACGTAAATGATAAGGATGACCACAGTTCATTTCAAATATTTCATTCAGATAATTACATAAATATTATATATATATATATATATGAATGGATTGGACAACAATCTAAGCCTACATGTATCAGTGTATACTGCCCATCACCATCCGTCAAAAAACTGTCTCGGTACCCTGTACATTGCGCGTGCATACTACGACGTTTAAGGAGCATTGAATATATTTGTAGGTAACTCAGACGGGCATGGCTACATAACGGCTGGCTATCGTATAATTCGACCACATTTCAAATCCTGCCTATATCAAAGAAAATGTTTCACTGACAGAACTAATTGCCTTCTTTATTTCAATATATCATACATAACTACGATACTCTAGTAAGTGGATATACCACGCACAAATGTATATATAAGATAAATGATTGTAACTAATGTGAAATATCACGTGACTTATTGCGAATCTACATCACCTTATACCAAAATAGATATAAACATATATATTGCACTCATATTTTGCTCAGTTGTCATCGTTGTAAGCTTCGCAACTTGTAGATATGTACATATGTATGCAAAATAGATAAATGTTGGTGGTTTGATCTCTTAATCTTCCGTATGCTGCATAAACTGATGGTTTTGTTTTTTATTATTCATGTAGTTAGTCTAATTGACATAGTCTAATTGACATCCAAACTTAAATATTTCATCAACTACATTTTCCCCCATGTTATTGACACCAGCGAATATCAAATCTGAGAACTACTTTTTATTTGAAAACGGTCACCTTTAGGTCGAAACAGGCCAAATTGCGTCATGTTCCTCTTTCATACGATCCAGCTAACATGTACATGTACTGTATGTACACCAAAAAGACAAAACAACTTAGAAATATATCAGAATACTCAATCTATTTAAAATCAGATGTACATTTGCATTTTGCACTACGCTACTCTCCGTATGAACATTTTTAGAGACAAGATGTTGTTTAAAAATAACTTTGTGTTTAACCTGTTTCTATGATTATACTTTAAGATCCATAAAATGTATTTTTGTTAAACTAAACTTCATTACTTACGCTACCAAATTACTCTTGATTTGATACTTACACAAGCAGAAAACAACTCAAGCAAGTGAATACGAAACACATTTTGTAAACGTTGCTGATGAAAGAAATATGAGTTCCTTCTTATTCATCGTTATATTTAAAAAAAAAACAAATCTGCAGGATTTCCTGTGTCCATGTTACGGGAGCGGGATCGCTGGCTGTGCGGGTTAGCAGGCCTTCCGGAGCTGAATCGCTGGCTGAGCGGGGTTGCTGCCTTATCAGAGCAGAATCGCTGCGTGAGCGGGATCGCAGCGACATCGCTTGCGCGGGATTACGGTGGGATTGCAGCGGGGTTTTAATCTCCATCGCTCGACGGACGCAAACACGCTGTGAGCGTTTGAGTACCAAATCACCCTCCTCGTACTGTATGTACATGTTGTGTACATGTCGGAACGTGACTGTGATTTTTGACCTGCTTTTGAAAAACTAATTCCTAATTTCAAACCATTTTGAGAATTATGATGTCTTCTGACAACTCTTGTAAGTACATCATAACCAGTAAGCTTTATTATTATCAAAGATCTACATTTATTTTCTAACTACTGTTATTAATGACAGCTGCTGAAACTGAGGAAGAGGAGAATGAGGCTGATGATGAGGAGGAGGACGAAGAATCATTGGGGATGATCAAAGTCACAGGAATATCTCCACAGACCACAGAAGAATCGCTAACCTCTTTTTTTGGGAGTAAAAGGAAAAGTGGTGGTGGAGACATTGAGGTTGTGGATTTTCGGGAGGAATCAGCGATGGCTATTATAACGTTTGAAAAACCTGAAGGTATTCAAATTATGATGTATGTCTGTGTTGATATTATTAGTCCACCATCATTAGATGATGGGCGATGATGGTGTGCTATTTAGATCGCCCTGCGTCCATGGTAGGTCGTCGGTCTGTCGTTCGTCCATCGTTGTTATTGTAATTTTTTGAAAAGCACTGCAGGAATATTTCTCAAACCTCAGATGTAGGTTCCACTTTGTCTCTTGTGATGCCAATTCATTTTAAGTTTTTGATTAGAATAACAAAATGGCCAACAGGTGGCCATCTTGGATTTTGATAATTGGAAGTTTATCGGTATTTCCTGGATATATTTGGAGGGATATTCCAAAAACTTCATATGTAGGTTACCCTTGGTACCGAGTTGTGCTAATTGAATTTAGATATTTGATCAGAAAAACAAAGTGGCTGACAGGTGGCCATCGTGGATTTTGATAATTGAAGTTTTTCATCACTATTTCTTGAAAAGTACTCATGTCAAGGTTCCCATTAGTACTAAGTTAATTGTTCCAATTTGCGATCAATTTTTCATTTGGAGAAAAACTGGCTGACAGACGGCCTTTTTCATTCTTGGATTTTTAGAATTGAAGTACATGTGTATAAATTATCTCTTTTTTTGATATAGCCGGATGGAACTTTGTAGGCTTTCCCCAAAAAGAATTTTGATTTTGCAGCAGTTATTGCCCTCTGTTTATTTCAGTATTTTATTTTTGTCCTGCAATCTCCAGCATTTTTCGACCGATCTTTTTGAAACTTTGTAAACATTAATTATGATCCTGATATGAAGTTTTGTTTCCCAGACAGAAAAGAATTTCTTTGTTATTCAATTTTTTGTTCGGAGATCGCTTGTATTTTTCGACTGATTTCTTTGAAACTTAAAATCCATTAGAGTCATGGTATAGATTGTGGTTATCAAAAAAATTCTGATTCAACTATTTTTCCAACAGTTATTGCTGTCAATTTCTAATGTAAAAGTCTAAGGTTCTTGTTTTCCTCCAGCTGTCAGAAAAGAGAGGTTGTCAGTGTGCTCATAGCGGCTTCGTTTCCTTGAGGCATTTGGATTCAGCTTCACACGATGATAAAGGACCATAATATCCAAGTTTCAGGGTTTTTGGGTCAAGGTCAAGGCCACTCTTACTATTTTTAGGAAATACTTTGTGTAACCCTGGTAAATACTAGCCACAATATACCGCTCAGCTAGAGAAATTTTCTCTTTAGCTCGATCGGTTGAGCGTCAGACTAGTAAGCCAGAGGTCCCGGGTTCGATCCCTAGCGGAGGCAGTGATTTAAATTTAATTAATCATACGCTCTGCTACATTTGTCCGTGTTCTAGCAGCTTCATTCCTTGAGAGATTTTCATCAAACTTCACACAATTACAAATTATGATAACATCTCGGACAAGTTTGAGTTTCAAGGTTGTTGGGTCCAGATCAAGGTCAAACACTATTGTCTTTTTTTAGAAAATCCTTTTCAGCACTCTAATGGGTTCCTTTGAGGGATTTTAATCAAATTCAGACTCTTATGTAGGATCATATTATCTGAGACAAATATATGAACCAGGGTTGTTCCTTCAAGGTCATCATTACAATTCTAAGAAAATTATTGTCAGCACTCTAGACGCTTCATTCCTTCAGGAATTCGGATCAAACTTGATAAATTTGGTACATGTACATATTGTGATGTTATTTTTACTGGTAAATTAGGTAACATGTATGGTGATGTTATTTTTAGCGGTAAGTAAGGGTACATGTTTTGTGATGTTATTTTTACTGGTAAATTAAGGTACATGTATGGTGATGTTATTTTTACTGGTAAATTAGGGTACATGTAGGGTACATGTTTTGTGATGTTATTTTTAGTGATAAAATAAGGTACATGTATTGTGGTGTGGTCGTCAGTTAAACAGATGTTGATGTTTTGTGATTTTGTTTTTTTCAGTGGTTGATCGTGTCCTGCAGAAGCTACCATTACTCTTGGATAAAAAACAGATTACAGTAGAGCGATTTGTTCCGGAGAAGTATAATTCAGGAGCTAATGTTGAAAAAGAAACAAGTGACAAGGAAGAATCAAAGCCTTCCTGTATCATAGAGGTGCGACGCATGAGTGAGAAAACTAGTTTAGACACGATAGAGCTTTATTTTGGGAACAAGAAGGCTGCAGGAAAAAATGTCGAGGTTGTGAATGTTAATGATTCGGAGTTTGATGAGGGAGTTGTCTACATTACCTACGAAACTGAAGAAGGTAATTTAAATGATGTATTTTTAGCTCACCTGCCCGAAGGGCGAGTGAGCTTATGCCGTGGCGCGGCGTCCGTCGGCCGTCCGGCCGTCCGGCCATCTGTCCGGCGTCAACTTTTCCATTCAAGCAACTTCTTCTCAATAACCAAAAGGCCCAGAGACCTAATATTGGGCCTGTAGCATGCTGGGGTGAAGGGCTACCAAGTTTCTTCAAATGAAGAAAGTTGACCTTCATTCAAGGTCGCAGGGGTCAAAAAGGTTGAAATCTTTAAACAACTTCTTCTCAATAACCATGAGTCCCAGCGAGTTGATATTGGGTCTGTGGCATGCTGGGGGGAAAGGCTACCAAGTTTGTTCAATTGAATGACCTTGACTTTCATTCAAGGTCACAGGGGTTAAATATGCTTTAAAAAAATTAAACGACTTCTTTTAAATAGCCAAAAGACCCAGGGACTTGATATTGGGTCTTTAGCATGCTGGGGTAAAGGGCTACCAAATTTGTTCAAATGAATGACCTTGACCTTCATTCAAGGTCACATGAGTCAAAAAGGCTAAAATCTTTAAACAACTTCTTCTCAATCACCAAGAGTCCCAGGGAGTTGATATTAGGTCTGTAGCATGCTAGGGTGAAGGGCTACCAAGTTTGTTCAAATGAATGACCTTGACCTTCATTCAAGGTCACAGGAATCAAAAAGGCTAAAATCTTTAAATGACTTCTTCTCAATAACCAAGAGTACCAGAGACCTAATATTTGGCCTGTAGCATGCTTGGGTAAAGGGCTACCAACTTTGTTCAAATGAATGACCTTGACCTTCATTCAAGGTCACAGGAGTCAAAAAAGATAAAATCTTTAAACGACCTCTTCTCAATACCCAAGAGACCCAGGGAGTTGATATTGGGTCTTTGGCATGCTGTGGTAATGGGCTACCAAGTTTGTTCAAATGAATGACCTTGACTTTCATTCAATGTCACAGGGGTCAAATATGCTTTAAAAAATTTAAACGACTTCTTCTAAATAACCAAAAGACCCAGGGACTTGATATTGGGTCTTTAGCATGCTGGGGTAAAGGGCTACCAAATTTGTTCAAATGAATGACCTTGACCTTCATTCAAGGTCACATGAGTCAAAAAGGCTAAAATCTTTAAACGACTTCTTCTCAATCACCAAGAGTCCCAGGGAGTTGATATTAGGTCTGTAGCATGCTAGGGTGAAGGGCTACCAAGTTTGTTCAAATGAATGACCTTGACCTTCATTCAAGGTCACAGGAATCAAAAAGGCTAAAATCTTTAAATGACTTCTTCTCAATAACCAAGAGTACCAGAGACCTAATATTTGGCCTGTAGCATGCTGGGTTAAAATAAAGGGCTACCAAGTTTGTTCAAATGAATGACCTTGACCTTCATTCAAGGTCACAGGAGTCAAAAAGGCTGAAATCTTTAAACGACTTCTGATCAATCACCAAGAGTCCCAGAGACCTAATATTTGGCATGTAGCATGCTGGGGTAAAGGGCTACCAAGTTTGTTCAAATGAATGACCTTGACCTTCATTCAAGGTCACAGGAGTCAAAAAGGCTAAAATCTTTAAACGACTTCTGATCAATAACCAAGAGTCCCAGAGACCTAATATTTGGCCTGTTGCTGGGGTAAAGGGCTACCAAGTTTGTTCAAATAAATGACCTTGACCTTCATTCAAGGTAACAGGAGTCAAAAAGGCTAAAATCTTTAAACGACTTCTTCTCAATAACCAAGAGTCCCAGGGAGTTGATATTGAGTCTGTAGGATGCTTGGGTGACGTGCTACCAACTTTGTTCAAATGAATGACCTTGATCTTTATTCAAGGTCAAAGGGGTCAAAAAGGCTGAAATATATTAAACGACTTCTTCTCAATAACCAAGAGTCCCATGGAGTTGATATTGGGTCTTTAGCATGCTGGGGTGAAGGGCTACCAAGTTTGTTCAAATGAAATACCCTGACTCACATTCAAGGTCACGTTGATCAAGTATGCTTAAATGACTTTTAGTGAATAGCTTAAGTGCCGAGAGACATTATATTGGCCCTGTAGCATGCTTTCAAATAACTGCAGGATCCATATATGAAAAGATCACTGCATTGCAGGTGAGCGATTCGGGCCCATTGGGCCCTTGTATTAATGAAAAATAAGACATTTGCTATGGAACCAGGAAACTAGCTAATATACATTTTAATTTCTGCTCTAATTGAATTCCACCCAATTGTACAATGCTTTTCTTT